>NC_043968.1:78777959-79077959 GCF_902148855.1 Sphaeramia orbicularis
GTTTATTACTAATAAAGTACTGGTACTGACCAGATCATCATGGGTAATGTCACGTCCGTCCATCAGCAAAAGTCTTCACATACACGTGCTATTCAAAATCCAATATTTCTTAAAATATAGCTTCCACTGTCAAATAATATCAGTAGTCTGTGCACAAATGGATTAGCATTATTTCAACACAGTTCTATGCATTTCTTACAACTTTTTTGTTTTGACAAAAATGGCCACTCATTTGACCCCCTAAGGAAATTTTAGCCGATATGTATTTTTCTGTGTCGGCCCCTCCTGGGTGTAAACAGTTTAGTGTAACAGTGTGCTGAACCACCTCTGAAGGAAGATCTCATATTTGCGGCGGTAAGCGAATCCAGCTCGTCTGACCCTGAGGTGCTCCATCAGGCCCAGGTACTTCACCTGATGCCTCACCAACACATCATCAAAGCGTCCTGCATCACAGACCACAGATCACAGGTCAAAGGTCAAAGGTTAGAGCTGTCTGGTCTAAGTGCTACTTTAACTACACACTGAGGAACACATATGTGATACAGCACAGGGGTCAAACATACGGCCCAGGGTCCAAATCCAGCCCACCAAAGGGTCCAAACCGGCCCATGGGATGAAGGATATGCAAAAATTACACTGAAGATATGAACAATCATTTTAGTTCAGGTTCCACATTCAGACCAATTCAGTCTAAAGTGGATCAAATCAGTTAAATATGACCATAATAACCGACAAATCATGACAACTCCAAATTTGTCTTTGTAAATGTAAACATTTTCATGTAATTTTACTGTATTTACACTAAAACAAACTGTCATTTCTCAAAAAAAGAAGAATAACCTGAACAAATATGAACAACCTGAAATGTCTGAAGTGTAACTGGACCAATATTCCGTCTGTTATTAAATGTTGTGTATTTGTAGACCCACTGTATCTGTACATTAGAATGAACATGTAAAAATGATAAACTGAGGCAGAATATGGTATAAAATTACACTGATAATTTCTTAAGAAATTTCAGTTTGTTCATGTTATTCACATCATTGTAAAGGATAATTTGTAGATGTAAACATTTTCATAATGTAATTTTACTTTTTTCACCCTAAAATTTAGTGAAAAGTTTGGAGATGACATTGTTTATTTATATATTATGATGTTCTTATTTGACTGGTTCGTCCCACTGCAGATCAAATGGCTGAGGTTCATGTCCACATGAAACCACATCTTTTCCTTTTTGATCTTTTTCTTCGTCGTTTTCAAAAAAGTGCTCCATAAACAGAGTCGTTTCAGGAAATATCTGCGTCCACACGAAACACCTGAAAACACCTGAAAACCATGTACTGCTGATGCTAGGCCTGTAGGTGGTGCTGTAATGCTCTCGCAAAGAAACAGAGATGGAGAAGGGGTGCATGTGTGTAAAGCTTGCGCACTGTTTACAAACCATAGACTACAGTAGAAGAAGAACATGATGATGATATAATGAAAGAGAAGCCGAAGATTTGGATTTAATGTTTCCAATCAGCTTATTAACTGATGTAGCACCAGCTGTACTCTGGAGTGCACTGTTACTGTTGCTGTTGTTGTTGTTGTGGTGAAGTGGCGTCTTACTTCCAGACTGAAAGGTTAGAGAAGTGGGGCTATGACATCATCTTTTTAGAAAAGGTGGGGTTTGGTCATACAGACGAAGACGCGAAACCTGTGTTTTCAAATGTATCCAATCTGGGACCCGGTTTCAAAAAGTGGGTTGAGAATAGTAATAATTGTTATAATAGTAGTAATAGCTGAGAGTCTGGTTTCGACCGGCTTGACATGTAAAGTGTCATGAGATCATTTTTATTATGATTTGGCGCTGTATAAATAAAATTTTATTGAATTTGATTGAAAAAGTTGTGGTTTCAGTGGCTGAAAATGCTGGTTTCAAATAACAGTATGAGATTCCAATGTGCTGTGGTGTTCTGTATTTTTGTAACTTATCTGATGGAAATGTAGAGGGAAACGACATATACTTGGTTAAAGTACTTTTAGTGGCTTGCAAAAATCTATTACAAGGAACTGGGGAAGGACAGAACCACCAACACAGGAGCAGTGGATTGCAATCATTGATGGAATATATACAATGGAAAGGGTGACACATAGACTGCGACTACAGGAAGTACAAATGGACAAAAAGTAGAATAAATGGACTGTTTACAGAGCGAAGAATGATGGAAAGACTGGATAAAAATGTGTTGAAATAGGTATCATGTACCCAAGCAATGCTGGTTTCTTCATTTTTCGTTTTTTTTTATTTTGTCAAATATGTGTAAAAAATTTCGATAAAAACTTAAGTGACAAAAAAAAAAAAAAAGAAAAGAAAAGAAAACGCTGGTTTCGTGTGAATGAAAGGCTGATCTGATACTAAACTTATGCAGATACGACTGTCTGTTGGTCTCAGTCTGGACAGGGTCTAAATGTGTCCCCTGAACTAACATGACTTTACATCCCAGTGTGTCTGAGGTCTCTGCAGAGGCCTTAACCCTCACCTGGCTGCTTGGCTTCATTGGGTTTGATGCAGCGGACATACCAGGGCTCTTTGGACAACAGGATGTCAGTCAAACCCACCAGGCTGCTCTTAAACTGAGTCACCACCTGATGGAGTCACAGGAACACAGTGGGTCTACATGGACATGGCACCGGTGAGCAGGAAGCATCTGTTTACTGTGGGTTTGGACATGCATGTTCTAGATACAGATGTGTTTGTGATGCAGATGTGTTTATGATACAGATGTGTTTGTGATACAGACGTTATTCTAATGCAGATGTGTTTATGATGCAGATGTGTCTGTGATGCAGATGTGTTTATGATAAAGATGTGTTTATGATACAGATGTGTTTGTGATGCAGATGTGTTTATGATACAAATGTGTTTGTGATGCAGATGTGTTTATGATACAGATGTGTTTGTGATACAGATGTGTTTATGATACAGATGTGTTTGTGATACAGACGTTATTCTAATGCAGATGTGTTTATGATAAAGATGTGTTTATGATACAAATGTGTTTGTGATACAGATGTATTTATAATACAAATGTGTTTATGATACAAATGTGTTTATGATGCAGATGTGTCTGTGATGCAGATGTGTTTATGATACAGATGTGTTTGTGATGCAGATGTGTTTATGATACAGATGTGTTTGTGATACAGATGTATTTATGATACAAATGTGTTTATGATACAAATGTGTTTATGATGCAGATGTGTCTGTGATGCAGATGTTATTCTAATGCAGATGTGTTTGTGATGCAGATGTTATTCTAATGCAGGTGTTTGTGATTCAGATGTGTTTGTGATACACATGTGTTTATGATGCAGATGTGTTTGTGATGCAGATGTTATTCTAATGCAGATGTGTTTGTGATGCAGATGTGTTTGTGATACAGATGTGTTTGTGATGCAGATGTGTTTGTGATGCAGATGTTATTCTAATGCAGGTGTTTGTGATGCAGATGTGTTTATGATGCAGATGTGTTTGTGATGCAGATGTTATTCTAAAGCAGATGTGTTTGTGATGCAGATATTATTCTAATGCAGATGGGTTTGTGATGTAGACGTTATTCTAATGCAGGTGTTTGTGATGCAGATGTGTTTGTGATGTAGATGTGTTTGTGATACAGATGTGTTTGTGATGCAGATGTGTTTGTGATGCAGATGTTATTCTAATGCAGATGTGTTTGTGATGCAGATGTTATTCTAATGCAGATGTGTTTATGATGCAGATATTATTCTAATGCAGATGTGTTTCTGATGCAGATGTTATTCTAATGCAGATGTGTTTCTGATGCAGATGTTATTCTAATGCAGATGTGTTTATGATGCAGATATTATTCTAATGCAGATGTGTTTGTGATGCAGATGTTATTCTAATGCAGATGTTTGTGATGCAGATGTTATTCTAATGCAGGTGTTTGTGATGCAGATGTGTTTATGATACATGTGTTTATGATACAGATGTGTTTGTGATACAGATGTTATTCTAATGCAGATGTGTTTGTGATGCAGATGTTATTCTAATGTTAGTTTGTGATGCAGATGTGTTTATGATACATGTGTTTATGATACAGATGTGTTTGTGATACAGATGTGTTTGTGATACAGATGTTATTCTAATGCAGACGTGTTTGTGATGCAGATGTTCTAGATACAGATGTGTTTGTGATGCAGATGTTATTCTAATGCAGATGTGTTGAACGGCTTCACTTCACTTTAATCATAAAGTCATTCATTCGTGTGAATCATGTCTCACAGTTTCAGGTCTCCTCTTGCTGTCTGGTTCAGTCGAAGGAAAACAGAGTCTGATGATGGTATTTTTGGACTGTCGCATGACCTGAAAGGAAATGAACAGACTTTAAATACCTTCTGCTGTTTCCACAGATGTTAGCCATGGATTCTCTTAATAACGGGGTTAAAGCATTTATTAAAAGGAGTTACCTCTTTGCCATTTCGATACAAGAGGTCATTGTTTTTGTCCAGGAAACCTCAAAAAACAAGGAACAGAAGTGAGTATTTTCAGTCCTCAGAAGGAACTCACCTGCGCTTTCACCAAATTTAGAAAAGTCCAGTAGAACCAGTTTGAACGTCTCTTACCAACCACACAGTATGTGACCTCCCCAGCATAGTGAAGGAGGCGGAAATCTCCCCTTTCTAGTGTTTTCCTGGTCTTCTGATCTGCAAGTTTATGTCTGCAAAATGGACGTCAGTTAGGTTTAGTGTCTGGTATGTGTTACAGTTACATTAGACAATATTTAAAATAAATAAATAAATAAAAAATAAAAATTTAACTTTCCTTAAGCAATTTATCACAATTCATTATAATATTATAAGTACTGTCAAATGATTCAAATGTTTAATCAGATTAATCACAGGGTTTCTGTGGATTAATTTCGATTAATCACGATTTAATATCATTAATTTTTAATCTATATTAATGGTGTTTCATTCTGCATAAACAAACAGACTCATTAAAGAAGTAAATATCTATGAACTTAACATTTACAATCACATTCAGCATGAGGATGGATTCATCTGAGTTAAAGGTGAACATTTGGGTCTTTATGGGTTAATGGTGCACCTATCATTTCAAAAATAATCTTAAAGGGGTACAAAGGGGTCCAACTCACGTGACAAAATGGGGGTGTCCTCCAATTTTTTCCTCCATCTTCTCTAGAAAAGTCAGATCTGTTGCCTCTCCAGGACGTAAACATTCTTCGTCCTACATGAAAGAACAGGTTTGAACAGTGTTTGGACAGTTTGTGTCTTTTCTACAGTTGGACACCGTCCAGCTGAACCTTTACCAATAAAGAGATGATGCCTTTGTGTTTGGCCTCCACGAGGTCACAGATGATTTTGTTGTTGAAGTATGGCACTGGTTCCCACTGTGTAGAAAAACCAAGGAGGAAAAGTAATCTGATGGAGGTTATTTCTAAAAAGGTCAAACTTTAACAAAGACTATGAAAACAGCCTTTAATACAAAAACGGTGCTGTTACTTCAATCCCTTCCAACTTGTACTCCTCCTGCTCTGACTTCAGGGTCAGTTCGATGAACAGCTGCTGCAGTTTTTCGTTGCAATAGTTGATGCAAAACTGTTCAAAACTAAAACACAGATTACACACAGTCGCCGTCAGTGTTTGATTCTTTATGTCACATGTTGGTTTTTGAACATTTAGTTTGTGTGTGGAAGGACTCACCTGTTCACATTGAACACCTCAAACCCATAGATGTCCAGCAGACCAATCACAGTCTTCCTAGAGGAATCCTAATAATAATAATAATAATAATAATAATAATAATAATAATAATAATAATAATAATAATAATAATAACCCGTGACACCCCAGACACATGCTCCAGTGCTCTGCTGAAACGTACATGAACACACTGATGTGAATTTCTCCACAGCAGAGGCCATTTCTCATAGACTGCAAGGGAAGCTTGGCTTCCCCTAAAATTACGAAAATTAAATGGTTAAATATGTACGGTTGTGTTGACAATTAATTGACTACAAATGTGTTAGAACATGTTCATCTCACAGACGAGTTTGTTCAGAATCAGCTTCATCACAAATCATCAGACTCGATGTTGTTCACTTCTCATACATTCCCGTGTCTCTGTTTTCTCATTCGATCTCTGCTCAGTGCATTTGTCCGTAGACCCTCAGCGTCCATGCACTTCAATGGGACTGAGTGGAACTGTTTTTTTCATTGCCTCAAAACTAATTGGATAAATGCCACAATGTTGTCCCGCCCCCGGACGCTCGGCGTCTCTGGGGGTGAATGGAGCTGTGGGCGGAGCTCGGCTGGGCTGGACCCCGGGCTTCCACGTGCTGATTGGAGGATCAGTCGAAAGGCTGAATCCCGTTTGATTGACAGCTATTTTGAGATCTACTCCTTCACTTGACAGAGTTCAGTTTAATACCATTGCGCATTCTGCTGTGAAATCAAGAGAGAAACCACTATGAAATTACTTGTTCATTTCTTGCACTGTAAATACAACACACTCATTGTACTTCCTTGTTTCAATTTAACATAATTTCAACGTTTTCTTGTTTAGTTGGTAGGAAGGTCACTGACCATTTTCTTAAAAAGGAACAGAGGGCTGAATTTATGTTTAAATAACTTGACTTTTTTTTAATGTAAGCCGACAATGAGCTTCCCCTGTCTGAAAGACAAGCAGCTGCCACTGCTCCACAGGTGTGTTTAAGCTCTTCCACTAATGTGGTCGAAGGTGGAATCAGACTGAACACCTGTTCTAGGAGCGGCCATTTTGAAACCCCATGGGTCAGTGTGTCCTTCCTCCATTCTGTTGTTAAATCCTACTTATATTCATCCTTTTGGCCTCTCTGTCCCTGAGGGAAGGTCTTCCTCTCATCTCTCATGATGAAAAACCCAACCCTAACTCCAGATCCATTCCATGTTAGATTAAACCTGTTTAAACGTCCTGTTCCCTTCACTTCCTTTTCCTCTGTCCTTTCCTTTTCTTCTGTCCTTGTCCAACTTTATAAATGACTCATGTCCTGCTTACATGTGTCTGTTACTGTCACAGTATTTGGTGTGAATAAAAATAATCCCACAAATTACTCATTCTTTGTTGTTCTTTCTTCATTATTTAAGTTTCTTACACTTAGAAAGATCTATATATAGTTGATATTTTTAAGTAAATTAAATAAACTTAGTACATATGAAGTGAACTGACCTTCAGACTAATGATCAGGTTTACTTTCTTAGTTTGAGTCCAACTAGATTTCATTAAGTTAGATCGTGTCATATTTTTCAGAGCACAATTATCAGTTATTCAGACTTTATATCTAACTATAGGTGGAAACGTGTGATAGATCAGATATAAAGTACAGCTGAAATGTTCCAAAGACACAGTTAGTTGGTGTTACTGTAGAGCAGGGCTGTCAAACTCAGTTTTGTTCAGGTTCCACATTCAGACCAATATGATCCCAAGTGGGTCAGACCAGTAAAATAATAAGACTAAGAATAATAATAATAATAATTATTATTATTATTATTATTATTATTATTATTATTATTATTATTATTATTATTATAACCTATAAATAATGACAACTACAAATTTTTCTTTTTGTAAATGTAAATATTTTCATGTAATTTTACCGTATTTACACTAAAGAAATCTATCATTTCACAAAAAACTGAATGATTTGCACAAATATGAACAACCTGAAACATCCTAAGAGAAGTCAGTGTAATTGGACCAATAATAAGCCTGTTATTAAATGTCGTGTGTATTTGTAGATCCACTGTGATCTATTAACTAAATCAATCCACCCATGTTACAAAAGGGTCGACCTATTCATAATCACTCTGCCTCTTTTTATGTCGAGGTTAAAGATACACGCTAGTCATTAGTCCATCATTAAAGCATTAGCACTAAGTACTGGTGTTAGCTGCCCTTGGTCACACCCCTGTTTGTTACTCACTCTACGCCTGCTGTAAGACGAGATACCCTGGACCTCGACCACATTTGACAGTATGTTATAATGAACATGTGAACATGATAAACTGAGGCAGAATATTGCTAAAATTACACTTTTGATTTTTTTTTTAAAGAAATTTCAGTTTGTTCATGTTATTCACATTGTTTTAAAGGATAGTTTGTAGATGTAAACATTTTTATCATGTAATTTTACTTTTTTCACTATAAAACATCATGGAAAGTTGACAGTATTTGTATATTATTATTATTTTACTGGTCCGGCCCACTGCAGATGAAATTTGGGTGAATGTACAACTGAACTAAAATGAATCTGACACCTTGGTCCAGACTATCTTCAGTTTAGTCTATAATCCTTCATCCATTGACGGAGGGGTTAATGACCCCAAATACCCACATATTGTACACTTAGCACCATAAAAAATGCACGAGTCAGAATAATCTGTATATTTGTAGATATATTAAATAAATTGGTTTGGGGTTCCCTTCATATTACAGAGGGAAGCATCGGTCATTAGTGAATGAACTGTGGACAAACTGAGTTGAACTGAACAGGTTATTTTGGCACTGAATACAGGGACTCAGAAACTGAAAGAGTCATCATTCAATATACATAAATAAAAACAAATATGAACAACTTGAAATGTGTAGTTGTACCAACATTCTGTCTGTTATTAAATCTTTGGTGCATTTGTAGATCCACTAGGATCTGTATATTGAGTTAATAATCCGCTGTTATGTAAAATTGTAGAAATTGTTCTTATTTTAGTTCCAAACTCCAACATTTGAACAATATTCTGTCTGTTACCACATGTTTGTGTAACATTGTGAGTAATACACATGAATAAATAATAAGTTGAGGCAGAATATTGTTAAAATTGCACATATTTTTCTAATGAAATTTCAGTTTTTTCAGGTTATTCACATCTTTTTTGTAAAATGTAAACATTTTCATAATTTAATGATGGGGTTTTTTGTACTAAAACAAAAACAAAACCCTAGAGTTGTCATTATTTATAGTTTGTCATTATTTTACTTGTCTGTCCTGCTTAAGATTAGATTAGGCTACATGTGGAACCTGAACCAAAATGAGTTTGACAGCCCTGATCTCCAAGAACAGTACGGTGGTTTATTAATGACTAACCTTGTTTGCTAATGACTCGTTGATCCTGTTGACCAGCCAGTTGAAAGTTCGGCCGTAGATGGCTTTGGCAAGAGCATCCCTGGCATACACTGCATGGTCCACGGAGAAAGGACTGAACACCTTTAACAGGAGAAGAAGAAGAAGAGAGGGAAGTGACAAACACACAAGAAGTCCTCCAGAGTTCACCATAGTTTGGACTGTGGTTCCATAAATCACCTCTTCAGTTTTGGCTTCAATCTTCCTGTGGGTTAAACCTTGTTGTAGAACCTGAGCAGGAATCCCCAGCAGCTGAAACACAGAGGAAGAACAAACAGAGCTGACACATTCTACTGGAGTTTATCCCAAGTCTCCTTTAGAACATTGAAGTGAGAAAAAAGATCCCTGGGGTACAATCTAGCCCAGGGGTGTCCAACCCTGGTCCTCCAGATCTACTGTCCTACGTGTTTTAGATGTTTCCCTTTTTCATGACGATGAAATTCTTCTTTATTCAGTCATCACATAAGAATACAACCAGTGTCAACACTACAAACATTACCAACAGGTTAATGACTGAAATGCACAGGCAGAAGCAGAATGCTTATATTAATGCCTGTCCTACATAAAAAATTAAGCTACCCAGCATTCAATATAGGGAAAAAAAAAAACAACAACAACAATAACAATGCACACAACCAAACAAACAAGCAAAAACATAAAAAAGTGAACATAAGTAAGAAAAATAGAAAACTTAACTAACCAAATTAATGGTAATTTAATGCTGAATCAAAAATAAATTATTTACTTATTACTTATTAGAGCTTAACAATTGTATCCTTCAAAAATTGCCTTATGTACCATTTTTTAAAATATCAAAAATGGACTACACATTCTTAAATCCATGCTGGCCTCATTCCATAGTTTAACTCCAACAACAGATATACGTCTTCTTTTAGTCTCTTTTTTAGCTTTTTGTACAACAAATTTACAAACATCTCGCAAATCATATTTAGACTCGTGTTGAGAAGAACCTTTGTACACAGACGGAGAGTAACTTTCATTTGGCTTTATACATTATTTGCATTATTTTATAGCAAACCAAATCATTAAATTTCATAATATGGGATTTCATAAACAATTCATTTGTATGTTCATAGTAACCAGCCTTATTAATAATACGTATGGCTCGTTTTTGTAGGAGGACTACAGTATTTACAGTTGTTATATATGTCGAGCCCCAGACTCCCATACAATAGGACACATAAGGAAGTATAAGCGAACAGTAAATTAGATGTAGCGCCTTATAGTTGAGTATATTTCAAACTCCATCACACCTGATTCAAATGATCAGCCTATCATCCAGCTCTGCAGAAGACTGATAATGACTGTCAGGTGTGTTGGAGGAGGAAACATCTAAAACATGCAGGACAGTAGATCTGGAGGACCAGGATTGGACACCCCTGGTCTACATGGATGCACAATAAAGTCAGACTGTCAGAGCCTCCTACTCTGACACCGTATTTTCCTGACAGACAGTTGGATTGTAGCTGTGGTTAATACATTATGTTATTCAAATGTTTGTTTACCGCTGTGCTGTGTCACTACACTACCTACCTCAGCCATAAGCCCTCACATCTGACCAACAGAAATATTAAAACAACAGGATATGGTATTTAGAACTCAGTTCACTCAATTTAAGTTGGCAGTTAAACTAAAGGTGTTGACTAAAATCCTCCAAAAAATAAAACAAGAATGGACCGCTATGACATCACAGGGACCTTGACTACAGACATCTGGCCAACAATGTTTTTATAGTTCGTTCTTGGATCAAAGTGAATATTTGTGCCATATTTTGTGAAGTTCATTAAGGCCATTTGGGTTTTTTAGGACCAATCCCATTTCACCCCTTGGCCCCGCCCACTTAACCCTCCCCCTCCATTTAGCATGTTCATGTGAAGGTGTAGGGGTGTCCCGATTCTTGATGAGTCTAAGGGGGAGGGGCTAAGGGGGAGGGGCTGTTTGACCCTCCAAAGGTAGATTTTTCAGGACCACACTCCAAACACAGGGGTCTGATAAATCTGCCATAATTCAGTTCCAATCATCGGTCAGATGGAGGTAAACACAGCAAAACAGAGCAGCAGTGACCAAAGAAACACACAAATGGACAGATTTACTGCAGAAACGACTGAATCATGTGATCATCCGTTTAATATCGTTTGAATGTGTTATAGATCGCATTTCTGTGGTTTGTGGTTGATAGTGGTAAACAGATGTCCAAAGCCCATGAACAGAGATGGTTCCAGCTGCTGACGACATGGAGGATTCTGTCCCAAACAAAGTTAGAACATCTGTTTATAGTGACATTAATGACTGATGATGACGGAACAGGTCTGGAAAGGTTGGACCATTTCAGAGAGGAATGTTTACACCACTACCCCTTAGAACCGGGTTAAAAGGGGAGGGCCAAGGGGGCGCGGCCAAGGGGTGAAGTGGGATTGGGTCTAATGCCGCGTTTCCACTACATGGAACCGGCTCGACTCGGCTCAGCTCGGATCGACTCGGTATTCCTGGAGACCGTTTCCATTACAGGATACTACTGACTTTACAGTACCTGGATGCCATAGCGATGCAGCGCGTTATTTCCGTGTCGTCTGTTCAGAGAGTTGCTGAAAACTTGCTCGTTGCATGTTGTCTCGTCTGAATTTTTACATCAACCACCAAAGACTGAATCTCCTCGACTGACCATGCTGTAGTTTTGGGCTGTTATCAGGCTTTTGGGCTATTACTGCTATATTTACTGTCATCTTCTGCATCTGTTTTTTTGTAAAACGGTGGGTCACAGAGAAAACTGTCTGACCAATCAGTGGTCTGCAGTGTTTATATGTCACCGTTTAGTATCGCTTGGAACCTCGGCAGAGGTGATACCAAAAAACTAGTATCGGGAACCAGATTCCAAGTCCTTTTTCGTAATGGAAACGCAAAAAGGCCGACCCAAGTCGAGTCGAGCCGGTACCACGCAGTGGAAACGCGTCATTAGTTTTGAAAGTAACAGAGACCAACAGATGAACGTATTTATAGAAAACAAAACAAACTCTGGACATTTCCAAACCATGATACAGTTTAAATGTCCAGCAGTATTTTATCTCTGACCTTGGACACCCACTGCATCTCCTGGTTGTTGTTCAGAGAGGCATATCCACGATGATCTGCTTCAAATTTGATATTTCCCAAGTGAAGCACACTAGCGATTATTCCAAACAGGTTCTGCATCAGGAGTAAAGCATATATATTTGTTGAATAACCAAACAAATCCTCACATACTAATTTTTTAAATACAGATTCCATAAGTGAAAACGTCACCTCAGTGTCGCCCTCACTGAAGTCTATGACAGACAAGGCTTTCCGCACTGTTTTCCAATCATTTTTGTCATTGATTGAGCTGACTTTGGTGCAGTTCCCCTGGAGGAGACACAGAATAAAAAGTCTGAGCTATTGTATTTCACCTGATAAACCGAAGTTCATTTGTATGTGTAGTTTTTCCCACTGACTTGTACTAAATAATTATAATTCTGGCAGTTTCTCTCCAGGCCGAGCCAGCGGAGCAGGTCTTCTTCTCCTCCTTCTACCAACTGGTAGAAAATGTGGAAGTTTCTTTCTCCATGGTTCTGGTGAACAACACGAGACTTCTCCAGCAGGTAACTGAGGATGTGCCCACCGACCGCCCCACCCTGAAACACAAACGGTACACCTCTGACATAAGTTCAACAGTGTCCTTTTAAATGGTATTGATGATCATATGCTCAGATTAGTTCAATCCACCTGATGGTCAAACTGGATATCCATGTACTTCCCAAAGCGGCTTGAGTTGTCATTCTTTAAGGTTTTGGCATTTCCAAAAGCCTGAAAGTCAACCAAAAAAAGAAACCCTGCTTAAATCTGAGCCTTGTCAGTATAAACTCAGTAAATCAGTGTAGTTCTTCTGACCTCCAGCACTGGGTTGGAGAGGACCAGCCTGTCTCGGACGTTGTTCAGGACTTTGGTACTGGGACAGCTGACTGCATAAAACTGCAGGACTTTCTTGGAGGCTTCGGTCTTCCCGGCCCCACTTTCCCCTGAGATCAGGATGAAGTGGTTGTTGCACTCAGACAGCATGGTGCGGAAGACGTTATCTGCCAGAGCGTAACTGAAAGGACAGGCATCACATGTTACTGGACTTGTGGACTTAAATAAAGGTCTGAAGCACCAAGAAAAACAACCTTCATTCAGAATTAAGCGACTATTGGACCAGAGCCACCAAAAGTGAACATCAGTGTCATTAATTAAAATTTCATAATTTCTCAAATAGGCTCACCATTTAGCTTAAGAACTCTATTTTATGGAACTGTTTACACAATGTCAGTATCACCTGTAGAAAAAAAGGTAGAAATATATAATCCAGGTGTGTCCAAACTTTTTTTAAAGAGGGCTGGATCTGATAATGTGAAGATTACCAAGGGCCAGTGGTCCCTTCTGACAGTTTTTAAACAGTCAAAATTACATACACATACATACATACAAACAATTTCATTTTCATTGTCACAATGTAACCAAAACTAAGCCACTCAGGTGTGAACGAATAATGAAAAAAAACAATTCTGTCTTTCTTTCACATCTGGAGTTAGATAATACAGAACAAACTGTATGGAGTGCCTTAAACTTACAAGAAGTTGATAAAAATCTAAATCCCGTGTTCATTTTAAACATGACTTACATGACTAACTATTACTCATATATTACTTAGTGATGCAAAGTCTATTAACATTTAAGATTAAAACATATGACTCTTATGCTTGTCTTTCACAAGATCATTTAGAAAGTAATATTTTGTGTTACATCTAAAACACTGGCAGCTGCTCATCTTTCAGACAGGGGAAGCTCCTTGTCGGCTTACATCAAAAAAATTGTCAAGTTATTTAAACATAAATTCGGCCCTCCATTCCTTGTGATTTGTGTATTTGTGTATTTACAGTGCAAGAAATGAACAAGTAATTTCATAATGGTATCTCCCTCGATTTCACAGCAGAATGCGTGACGGTGTTAAACTGAACTCTGTCAAGTGAAGGAGTAGATCTCAAAATAGCTGTCAATCAAACGGGATTCAGCCTTTCGGCTGATCCTCCAATCAGCATGTGGAAGCTCAGCGTCCAGCCCAGCCGAGCTCCGCCCACAGCTCCATTCACCCCCAGAGACGTTGGGCGTCTGGGGGCAGGACAACATCGTGGCATTTATCCAATTACCGTCCCATTGAAGTGCGTGGACGCTGAGCGTCTACGGGCAAATGTACTGAGCAGAGATCGAATGAGAAAACAGAGACACGGGAATGTACGAGAAGTGAACAACATCCAGTCTGTTGATCTGTGATAAAACTGATTCTGAACGAACTCGTCTGTGAGATGAACGTATTCTAACACATTTGTAGTCAATGAAATGTCAACACAATCGTACATATTTAACCATTGAAGCTGCACTGCAAGGTCTTTGAGTACCAGCCTCTGATCTAAAAGTACATAACACCAGCAGTTATAGGCAGTTTGTATTGATGACAGATTCATTTTTCTTCACTTTTCACTTCCTGTTAGCCTGTCATATGTGTTAGCATGTTTTGTCTGGTTGTGCCTCTGTACATTGAATTCCTTAAACACGGCAACAGTCTCTGGACAAATTAGGCAAACACAATTACCTCGAATTTCAGAGAAAAAATATTGTAATTCCCATTTCTCCTGGAAGTGGCTGCCCTCACTGTCTACTTTCCCCTTTTTATTTGCCGGCGCCATGCTTACAATTTAGCGACAAGGATTCACAGCAAGCGTAGGATGGTAGGGGAAGGTCCCGCCTTCCTTACCTCTGATTGGCTAGAATGGCTCTTCTCCATTGGCTACTTGATCTGGCAGTTAACTCACATGCAAGGTCGGCTGTCAGCTGCCACTCAAACTGTCAGGCACCAGTAGATGCATCACTCAGTAATAATAATAATAATAATAATAATAACTAGAAGCACTCGGAGAGCGCAGACCTCCGCCAAGGCTGATCAGTGGCCCCCCCCCGTGGGCCCCCCCACCCCCGATCACCACCAAAATTTAATCATTTCTTCCTTATCCCATTTCCAACAAACCCTGAAAATTTCATCCAAATCTGTCCGTAACTTTTTGAGTTATGTTGCACACTAACGGACAGACAAACAAACAAACAAACAAACCCTGGCAAAAACATAACCTCCTTGGCGGAGGTAATAATAATAATAATAATAATAATAATAATAATAATAACAATAATAATAATAATATGCTATAACTGGTTCTTGTTTAATTCTAATATATATTCATACACTAGGAAGACTAAAAGACGACTCTAAACCACATGACGGACAGTAAAGTGCCAACAGCTAAAATTGCAAGAGTGAAATAAATTGATTTCGTATCAATCCGACATTGACAACGAAGGGAATTTTACCCATAATTTTTATACGTTTTAGTTAGTTTTATAAGCACACAATACAGTTTCTGTTAGTTATCTTTTTTCTTTTAATTATAGTTTTTATTTATTTCAGTTAACGAAAATGTTTTTTCAATTCTAGTTTTCATCATTTCGTTAGTTTTCATTAACGATAATAACCTTGATTATCACGTCCATGTCACACACTCTCATACTGATTTTTATTGTGTATATTTTTATTTTATTCTATGGGCCTAGTGTTTGTGTCCTTCATAAAGCTTGAATGAATGACTGAATACTTACATGTGAGGAGGAAGTTCAAAGAAGTTCACGCCCATGTATGTGTCCATCTGCTTCTTGCTGTACATGTCCAACTCTCTGTAAGGGTTGACAGACACCAGGAGGGTTCCTATGTAGGTCTGCAGAGGAACACAAACAGCTGGGCTCATCACCTCTTCAACAGGATGCACACTTTTACACCAAATATCATAAGGTAATATAACAGGGCTGTTGAACCCATTTTAGTTCAGGTTCCACATTCAGCGCAGTGGGATCTACAGCCAAATAACAGGTAGAATGACTGTTACAGACCTGATCATCCAAATGTTTCACCTTGGTTTAGTGTGAAAAAGTCCAATTGCATTTATATGAATAACCTCAACAACTGTATACAACCTGACATTTAAGAAAAATAAGTGCAATTTTAAGAATATTATGTCTCAGTTTATTATTAACACAACTCACAGATCACACTAAATCTATTATTTTGTTAAAACTGAACTTTTTTTTTTCTTAAAACATTTCAGCTTATTCATATTTTATTAGAGACTGAGCTGATGAAATGCCGTTGTATGTCCCACCAGTTCTTATAGCATTCGGCCTGTTATACCTACGCATGTTCTTTTTTTGATCAATGTATTTTATTCATATTCAGGCTTTCAAACATAAAAAAAGTAAGACAAATACTGAGACATATAATAGAGGTATAAGACAATACCTACGCATTTTCAACCTTTCGCTTGTCATTCAATGTCACTTGATCATGAGTCATTTTATGCTAAGATCTGTGGTTCATATAACCCTAACCTTAACCCTGACCCTCAGTGTGTGGTATCTGACGTGACAAGACCATACATGTGGAAAGCTTATAATATGTACAGATAACAGCAATTAATATTATATTGTGTGTGTGTGTGTGGGGGGGGGGGCAGTTAACATGTGGGGGTGCGGTCCATAAGTAATGTAACTAACGCTGGCGTGCAACGAAAGTGACCCATTACATACTTTCACTGCCCAACTCCAGGTTCTATTTCTCTATTATTCAGTGGATCACACCTTCTAACCCAGGGGTGTCAAACATGTGGCCCGGGGGCCAAAACCGGCCCACCACAGGTTTCAGTAAGGCCCGCGGAAAGAATTTGCAAAGCACAAAAATTACACTTAAGATATAAACAATCAAGGATGTCAAACTCGTTTTAGTTCAGGTTCCACATACAGAACAATGTGATCTCAACTAAACTAATAGCATAATAACCTATAAGTAAATGACTCCAAATTGTCTTAGTTTAATGTGAAAAATATAATATTACATTACACCTCTAAATAATGACAACTCCAAATTTTTCTCTTTGTTTTAGTGTAAAAAGTTAAATTAAATTATGAAAATATTAACATTTACAAACTATCCTGAATGTGAGAAACCTGAAACCTCAAAAGTGAAACTTTAACATTATTCTTCCTGTTATTAAATATTTTGTGCCTTTGTAGATCCAGTCCATAATATGTGATAATAAATGGTAAGTTGAGGTGTAATAATGTTAAAACTGCACTTATTTTTCTCAAGAAATTTCAATTTTTTCAGGTTATTCACATCATTTTTGTTTTGACAGTTTGTAAATTTACAAATTTTCATAATTTAATTTTGATTGCACTAAAACAAAGAGAAAAATTTGGAGTCGTCATTATTTACAGGTTATTATGCTATTATTTTACTGGTCTGGCCCACTGGAGATCCATTTGGGCTTAATGTGGCCCCTGAACTAAAATGAGTTTGACACCCCTGTTCTAACCTGTATCCACTGGACCCCCTCCACTGCTCTATGACCCCCCCACACACACACACACACAAATGCTGGGCCCCATGAATTTGTCACGTTTACCCCCCAACCCCTTCCCTTTACGGTGCCCCAGTGCATGTGGACATTGGTGAATTCTAAGACTGCAACAGTTTGGTTCAGGTGAACATTAGTGTCAGTAATGTAGGATATAGGTGGAAGAAAAGTGACACAACCTGATGGGATTTACATGGGTTGGTTGACCCACCCCAGGATGAAACTCACTGAGCAGAAGTACGGATGGAAAAAACAGAGGGGGGTTGATTCACCCCCCCCCCAACAAATCGCACCCTGGTTATGTTCATGATGCACTTTGACACCTTTGACTGTTAATATTTCCAGCGTAATTTTTCCATTTTAAATTCATGCTGTGGATCGGACCAGACTCACTGATGGACCGGATTGGACCCCCTGGTGGGCTGGTTTTTTGCCCCCAGGCCGTATGTTTGCCACCCCTGTCATAAGGCGTTATTAGAATCCTTCCTGTGCTGTTTCTCATGTCACTAAGTCATTTTGTGCGTCTTATCAAAGCTCTAATTCTGCTGAATGGATGGTCCTGTCTGTAGGCGGAGCAGTGACCCTGAGATTGCTGAGTGTGCACAGGAGGAGAACAGGAGCTGCTGGGTCAGCACCACAGGTCCAGCAGAACCATGAAGAACAGGTCAGGGTTAAAGGGGGACACCGACATTTAATTACAATAAAGAGAGAGAGAGAGAAAACAAAGGACTGACATAGATGAGGTTTTCATGGAAGCGTTTCCTCAGGTTGTCCAGGAAGGCCGTCTCACTGGTGTGGGCGTCCAACAGGACAAAGTCCTGGATGCCCACGCGGTCCCTGGCTGTTAGAGAGGCCTCCATGTTCCTCAAGATCCGGTTACAGCGTTCCTCCAAACTCTGAGACAGAAGAAAGACAAAAAACACAGTAGCAACTGTCAGGACTAGTATATGTAGTAGTAGTACATCCACTGGTAGTACTAGTATATGTAGTAGTAGTACATCCACTGGTAGTACTAGTATATGTAGTAGTAGTAGTACAGCCACTGGTAGTACTAGTATTTGTAGTACTAGTATTATCAGTTAGGGTATTAGTACTAGTTATTGGTAGTTACCCCCCCCTCCCCTTTCTCTCTCTCCTCCTGTCACTCGTCCATCCTCCACAGTCTGGTTCTACTCCAGGTTTAAACCTGTTAAAGATAGTTGTTCCTTCCACTGTCTCCAAGTGTTTACTCCTGTTGGTTCTGTTTACTCCTGCTTGTTCCTTTGTTTCTTGTTCCTCTGGTTCTTGTTCCTCAGGTTCTTGGTTCTTGGTCATGTGGTCTACTGCTGTCTTCGGTTCTATTCATGGTTCCACTTCCTTCAGGTCTGGATCTCCATGTTCTATCCTTTTCCTTCATGTCCTGTTTTCTTCCACAGTTATCAGGTTTTTGTTTTCGGGGTGTGACCAGTTAAGAACACACACACACACACACACACTTCCCTTTTATCGTATACATTTGCAGGGTTCGTTCTTATCATGAACTGATGACTTTTTATAGAACACAGTAGATTAGACAGAAGAGGATGGATGTACATTTGTCCTGTAGAGGAAGAGGTCAAGGACAGACAGACGGAAGGACAGACAGACAGGACATAAACTGTCCTCTAGGACATAGATATACTAGGGTACACATTTGGATGTGTGTGTGTGTGTGTGTGTGTGTGTGTGTGTGTGTGTGTGTGTGTCCGTACAGTTTGTCATCTGTCTGTATTTTTGCTCAATATTCTGTCAGACAGTCTTCATGTATCCTTATAATCCCATTGCTATGTCCATGACAGTTAACAGGAAGTGCAGCACCACACTGCATGATGGGAAATGAAGTTCAAAACAGGAATGACTTCAATCTCTAGATATCGGTATTGATAAATTAATATTAATTGTCATTTAAATTTTAAAGAAGGATTTACCAAACAATTTTAATGTCTGTGGTTTGTGCCTCTTACATTTTCAGAACACTCTTTAATTTGAACACATTTACGGTAATTTTCCATATTTTAAATTTTGCATCAAATCTGTTTTTACAAAACATCAAAATGAAAGAAACAATGTGAAACTTCACCTGCATCCATTGATTTAATGAGTCTAAATGATATATAGATCCCGGATACAAGCGGTCGAAATGAGCTCCATCCGTAAGGTGGCTGGGCGCACCCTTAGGGACAGAGTGAGGAGCTCAGTCACCAGGGAGGAGCTTGGAGTAGAGCCGCTGCTCCTCCACGTCGACAGGGGCCAGCTGAGGTGGCTCAGGCACCTGTTTCGGATGCCTCCTGGACGCCTCCCTGGGGAGGTGTTCCAGGCATGTCCCACCGGGAGGAGACCTCAGGGAAGACCCAGGACATGCTGGAGGGACTATGTCTCTCGGCTGGCCTGGGAACACCTCGGGGTCTCCCCAGAAGAGCTGGAGGAGGTGTCTGGGGAGAGGGAAGTCTGGGCATCCCTGCTTAGACTGTTACCCCCGCGACCAGGCCCCGGATAAAGCAGAAGATAATGGATGGATGGAAATGTTATATATAATGATGTTCATCTTGTGTTATAATTTTTTTTTTTGCCTAATTCAAGATTTTATTTTATTTTTTTGCTTAATTCAAGATTTTTCTGCTTAATTCAGAATTTTTCTGCTTAATTCAAGATTTTTTGAGTTTTTATTTCAAGATTTTTTTTATTTATTTTTTTTATTTTTTTACTTAATTCGAGATTTTTTTTGCTTAATTCAAGATTTTTTTTTTTTTTTGGCTGAATTCAAGCAAAAAAAAAAAATCTGCCAATGGAACAAGTGAAAATCATCTTGGTCAGATTTGTTGAAATCAGATTTTCCAGATCTATTGTCTATAAATCAGTTCTTATATCTCACTGAAAAGTTACTCTTTAGGTGATTCTGTCTGATTTTAAGTGTGATGAGATATTTAGACTAGAAATGAAAAAAATACACTTGGCAATATTTTCATTTTTTGCAGTGCGTGCAGCAAGATAATTAGACTGGACTATATTGGTTGAATTCAGATTAAATCTATAAATAATCCTGTCTACAGATCAATGAACACTTACAATAGGAAATTAACTTTTAAAACAAGATCATTTATCCAACACTTCTAATTCTAAGTTTGTTTCTTTTTTTTTTTATCTTGATCAGATCCAGATAATTTCCAGTGTAAAACCAAACAACACACACAAACCTTTTCTAAATGTAAAGGGTCCATATGTCATTCACGTACAGACCTTTTCAAACAGAGATGGTTCTAATAATACACAGATGATCAGAGCCCAGGGACAATGAATGCACTTTAATTACAGAGCTATGAAAGAACCAGACGATGCTTCAGCAGCTTTGGCTCTGATCACTGCCAAGTTCACAGTAACCAACGCTCACAGACCACAAAGAACCTGATGTTCTACTGACAGAACAAATGGACCACGACCAGTAAGGACCTGCAGAACCACAATTAACCCTTAAAGACCCAAACATCCACCTTCAACCCTTAAAGACCCAAACATCCACCTTCAACCCTTAAAGACCCAAACGTCCACCTTCAACCCTTAAAAACCCAAACGTCCACTTTTAACCCTTAAAGACCCAAACGTCCACCTTAACCAGTTTGTTATTAAATATTAAATTAGCTTTATTAGCTAATATTTTGATAATCAGTCAGTTTAAGAAAACAATTGTATAACTTGGCTGATTCCAGACGTTTAAAATTAAAATCTTTTTCAGTTTTTTTTTCTGTGGCTGTAAACTGAATATGTGTGGGTTTTCCATTATCTGAGAAAATAAAAGAAATGTGAGAAAACTATTTTTATCACCAACAAAAATAAGTCAGTTGTAGCTGTAACTATGTAATACATCACATTCTATAAGATCATCATATGTGATTCTGTTGAGACAGAAAAAGCAATAAATAAATAAAATAAAATAAAATAAAATAAAATAAAGTTTCATTCTGTGGGAAAAAGTGTCAGACTTAAACCAGTTTTGACATTTCACATTCAAGCACTTCACGTTGCTTTTTTTCATATTAACAAACCTTTTGACCAAGATTAGTTTTCATAGATTTGATCTTTGGCTCGGTATCTTTAGAAGAGGGTTTTTACTTTATTAAGTAGTAAAATTAAAATGTGACCACAAAACTAACCAACACATTTAGAGCTCATGGTTTTCCACTGGAAAAAGATGAAAAGGTTTAATCTGAATTAACCTTACAAATACAAATATAGTAAAAGCGACAATAATTTGGCTGTTAGATAACGTGAAGTTGAAGAATAAAGAAGAATAAAATGGAAATACTGCAGTGAAATACAAGAACCTCATATTTAAGCGCAATAATTAATTCATAGTACTTCACCACTGGTCTGTTGTATCCACATCAGACTGAACTGTATTTCAGAATAAGTCCAACTTCAGGTCAACGTACCACCAGTGCAGGTGTCCCATCAGTACAAGTCCAACAGGTTGATGATAGAAGTGGAGTGGACGTCCCCTGAAGGTCCCTGCTGTGTGTCCAAACAGCTGGTCCAAACTGAAAACCAGCTTTTATTGAAGGGAAGGGGCCGGACTATGACAGGAAGTACTGACAGATTACAGCCTCAGCTTCCTTCAATAGGAAAACATTAATTTTACAGAGAAGGACTGACACCGGAAACACACAGGACTGGAAATAGACCTGAGTGGACGGTGGACGAGGGGACACCGGCCCTGACTCTAAATAGACCTGAGTGGACATTGGACAAGGACTTCCCCCTCAGACTGAGCTCACACCAGTTCTTATGGCATTTGGCCTGTTATACACAGGGTGCAATTTGTTGGGGTGGGGATCAACCCCCCCTCTGGGTTTCCATCCCTACTCCTGCTCAATGAATTTCATCCAACCAATGTAAATAACAACAGGTTGTGACAGTTTTCTT
Source organism: Sphaeramia orbicularis (assembly GCF_902148855.1). NCBI lineage: Eukaryota > Metazoa > Chordata > Actinopteri > Kurtiformes > Apogonidae > Sphaeramia > Sphaeramia orbicularis. The sequence goes on from NC_043968.1 coordinate 78,800,599, forward strand.
CCACCTATGTCATGGGGCACCGATAAGGGGGTGTAAACATGACAAATTAATGGGGCCCAGCATTTGTGGGGGGGCCATAGAGCAGAGGAGGGGGTCCAGTGGATACAGGTTAGAAGGTGTGAAAATGTCCTGTACGATCCGCTAAATAATAGAGGAATAGAAGGTATGTAAAGTTTTGTTTTCACACTAGCAAGTGCCCTAACTTCCTATTTAAAAAAATCTGACAAAACAGGTGAAATATCTGTTCATGCAACAAGACAATTTCACGGGACAAGACTTTTTGAATTCAGATTGTTAAATCTAGACGTAAGCATGTTTACAGATGTATGAACACTTACAATAAGACATGAACACTTAAAGGAGCTGTATGTTAGACTTCTGTCCCAGTAAAATGTCCCTGAATGTCCCAAACATGAAGGAATCCTGTTCATTTCTAATACTGAGCTCACTGACAGTAGTCGTCCACATACAATATTCACATTTACAGCTCAGTGTCAGCCCACAGCTAATGTTCATGTTGTCATTGTGTGTTTTGGTCTGATGCCCCGCCCATCACCTATCTGCCAATCACCGAGTCAGTAGTGTTTGTTCATCCAGGTTGGCAGTTCCACTGGGCTGCATCTGAACATTTATGATCATAAATGTCTGACATTACTAAAAATAAAAAGGACTCGTTATGATTCCCAAACTGGGGCATCATTAAGGGTGGGTAAACATGACAAATACAAGGGGCGCAGCATTCCCAGGGGTGGGGGGTGGGGGCTGTACAGCAATGGAGTGGACCCAGAGAGTTAGAGGAGGAATAGTAAAGGGTCTGCAGTTTCACTTTGCACTGCACAACTACGGACGACTACCCCCCACCCCCCGCACTCTGAAAATCACAGACCACTACCCCCTGCTCCGACAACCATGGACTGCCAAACCCACTCCCACTCTGACTATCACAGACCACTACCACCTCCTGCTCCTACAATCACGGACCACTACCCCCTCCTTAAGCTTCGACAGATTTTTTCAAGTGACTTTCTTGTCAAGAGCCCAACATGATTATGTTTCAGGGGGGTCCCAGTTCCCAAATATGTTGCGACAAAGTGAGAAGCAAAACAAGGATTTGTAAAAGAGATACATTTGAAAGATGGAGATGACTGAAAGCGAAGAAGAATTAGAAGACCAACGCCAAAGTTGCTAATTTTCTCCTGGACAGGTAAGATTCATATAAGTTTGTCTAACTTAATTCTTCTAATTGTAAACACGGACATTTCAAATATTCTCGACAGTCCAATAACGTTACACGTTTGTTCATAGTGCGTTAGCCTGTATGCAGGTGGGTCATCGAATCCACCAGGTAATACAGTGTTTGACAAACAAAAACAGTGATTAATTATTTTTAAAAATAGGAATGTATTATGCTGAGACACGTTAGCACAGCATGGCAATATGAAATGTAACTGAGACATGACATGGGTCAAATGAGTCCTCTGTCAGTCTGTACATATAGTACCTGTAGAACAGAGACAGAGGACGCAGGTCCAGGCACTGGTTTGGATTCTGCCACAGCCGCCCCGGGTACCACTGGTGCTACAGCTACATGTATGTCAGGCCTAGTCTATCATAATTCTTCACTCCTAGAACACGTTATTGCCTGCCGTACATATAACCACAGCATCAGTGGCACGAAGCCAAGAATCCAAGTCAGTGCCTGGATATGTGTCTGCTGTCTCTGCTGTACAATTTGGTGGACTATTCACATGGAACAGTGAAGAGCGGGTCGACCAATATGACCACTGCTAACATTAGTTATTTGTCAGTAGTCTCGATATTTTCTGACAGAACTGAATAAGTTACTACTAGGGATGGGAATTGGAAAAACAGTTCTTTTTGAGAACCAGTTCCCAGTAGCTCAATTCCTTGGAATCGTTTGCCTGCCTGCTTAACGATTCTGCGTATTGATTCTGCCTTCGTTGCGCATGCGTGATGTTGACACACGTACGTTGCATTGTTTTGGTCAGAACGTAGCCAACATGGCGTTGAGGCAGAAACACTCCAAACAGACGACACCAGGTCCATTTTAACACTGGCAAAGGTTCCATTTGTTCAAAGGGTAAAAATCCCTCCAATCTGCTCCAACATTCGTCCACAGCATGCAATTCATTTGCAGGAATGTCACATAGCTGATACGATACTTAGTGATGCTTGTGAATCTTTGCGGCAGTGCGAACACCAGGGCGTCATCCGGGCTGGGTTCTGGTGGAGGGGGGGCAACAAACATCCTGTACTCCCTCAAATAAAAGTTTCAGAAGGTTGGGAAAGGAAATGAGGTGCACAACAACAGGAGACATAGAGAAATTAGTAAAGTGTCTTAAGTTTCACTTTCACTGTACAGTGCCCCCACCACGGACCGGGACTGGTGTTATCTGTTATTATTATTTGTACATACTGTATATGTTATATTTTCTGACCATAGATGGACATATAAAAGACAGTTAATGCAAACACACCCGTTTGTACTCTTTTATTCCCTCACCCAATGAGAATTGATAAGGGAATTGATAAGAGAATCGGAATCATTAAATTCTTATCGATTCCCCTCCCTAGTTACTACTCTGTATTATTTGTGATACTGAAATGTGAACACAGCTTAATTATATATATCATATACTCTGTGTGGGAAATGTGTTGGTTGTATATATATTTAATAATAATGGATTAGATTTCGCATACTCAAAGCACACAGTGGATCCATTTTTCATTCACTCTTACATTCTCCCTCTGGTGGCGGTAAACTACATTTGTAGCCACACTTGACCTGGGGCAGACTGACGGAAGCGTGGCTGCCAATCCACGTCCCTCCGACTACCACCAAATATTCATACACCAGTGTGAGTAGCAGCACTGGAGGCAAGGAGGGTGAAATGTCTTGCCTAAGGACACAATGGCACATGACTGGGACAGAGCGGGATTCGAACCGCTAACACTTCGGTTAGTGAACAACCCACTCTACCATCTGAGCCATGGCCGCCCCATGATGGTCCTAGAACCTCTACCCCCAGTAAGAGGCAGAGGAAGTGGAAGCAGCACCACATGACTGCACCCTCACTTTACACTATTGGATGTCCATCATCTGAAACACTCAAGTCGGTCAGTGTCTCATTATTTTCATTTCCATTATGATGTAGGACTCATCACTTGCCATGGTAGCTCCTTATAGTAGACGTTCATCTGGTAACCTCTAGTCTGGGGCAGGGGTGGGGGGGGCTACCATGCTCTGCAGTGTTTTGAATGTGACTGCAGAACCAAACCTACATACGGCTCCTTTAAACAAGATCAGTTATCTAACACTTCTGAATCTTAGTAAGAACCAAATAATGTTCCCTGTGTAGAGACCGGACAAAAGAAAGCCACACCTTTTTATGGGCATTTATGGAAATCCAACATGGAACTATCATAAATACCAACTTTTGGTGCCAGGCCACAACAGCAGAGGAAAGTGTATCTGAGCTGAGCGGGCGCTTCATTGTCCCCGTCTGTCCAACATGGTGAAGGATCCTGTTACCCCACCACAAAGTGCCAGTTATGCTCCTGAAAGAGATAGCGCTCCTCGTGGGCCGCTGACTGACACCACAAATCACCCAGGGCAACACACATTTAGGGGGCTCCAGGTGTCTGAAGAAACCTGAGCGTCACAGGCCCCCACCACAACACACTATATACACTACCTCCTCTGTCGCTATTGTTTCACACCACCTCCACCTCCACCTCCTCACTGCACCGATGGCATTATGTACAGGGATAAAGGAGCATTTCAACAGGGCTGGTTCACCTTATGGGCTGTAAAACGGTGTCAATGTTCAATTAATCCAATGTTAAATGATGAACTCCAGGACACTGGTTCTAAACTGGTCTGTACGACAGTGTATCAGGGCTACATAAGAAAATAAAAACGCTTATCACTATGAGAATTAAGTCATTATATTTCGAGAATAAAGTCATAATAAGAGTGAAGTCGTAGTTTTAAAAAACTCATTTTTTAATGAGAATAAAGTTGTACTTTTATGAGATTAAAGTCATAATATTTTGAAAATTGGACAGAGTTTCGGGTTTTACAGCGAACGCAACAAGCGAAGTGGCATCTTTCACTTCTGTTGGACTCCAAAACTCAAAGTAGAATCCTCACAGTTTTCTTGAGAAACAATAAACCATATAGTTCTGGTGGAACCACCTCCTCCGCAAAAGAGGAAATTTGCTACAAATCAGTTCAGTTCTTACAACAAACCCAAACATGTGCGAACTGTCTTCAAAGTCCTTAGATTAATGACAATGTGTTGATGGGGGATAGACTCAGTATTTGGCCTTGTGCGTAAACCCCAAATGAAAGTAGAACTTCACAAAATGTTCCAAGTTCTACATTATTCAATGAGTGGGTACGACTTCATTCTCATTATAACATTATTCTCGAAATATTATGACTTTATTCTTGTTAAATGAGTTTTTTAAAACTATGAATTTATTCTCATTATATAATGACTTTATTCTCGTTAAAGGTGCAGGAGACTTTCATGACCAATTTTTCATCAAATGTGTAAAACCTCAGTCATAGTCTAAGTATCACGAATCAGTAAGTCTGTCTGTGATTACTCACCTGAATCTCTTGCATTACAGTGAACAATTTCAAAGTGTCATCCACCATAAACAAACCATTTGTTTGCAAACAGAGCCGGGAGGTAACTTGGGCATCTTTGGAATTTTGTCGCGACGTGCATTGTGGGAAACGCCGGTTCGTTCTGCTGTCTGGCAGCAGCAGCTGCTAAAGACATAATGCGGAAACGGCAGGAGCTCCCTTCCTCCAGCCTATTCCAGCATATTCCTCCAGCTGTTTCCGCATTTCAGCCGTTTATGTGTCGTGTTTGTTTCATTCATATAATATGAGCCTTCGCTTCTCACAATGCACAACGTGACCAAATTCCGAAGATGCCTGAGTTACCTCCCCACTCTGTTTGGAAACACATGGTTTTGTTTATGGTGGATGGCACTAAGAAACAGTTCACCGTAATGCAAGAGATTCAGGTGAGTAATGGCACAAAGACTTGCAGAGTCGTGATACTTAGGCTATGACTGATGTTTTACAGATGTGATGAAAAATTGGTCACGAAAGTCTCCCGCACCTTTAAATGATGGGTTTTTTTTTAATTATGACTTTATTTCTCATTATATAATGACTTTATTCTTGAATATAACAGCTTTATTCTCATAGTGCCAAGTGTTTTCATTTTGTTATGTGGCCCTAATACGCTGTCGTAGGTCTGATCAACTTGTGATCCACTTGTAAAGAATTTGAACCTGCTCAGTATGTTTGTTGAAACTAGTATTACCTGCTAAGTAGATATATAGCAACATTAAAAGCTGATTGTTTAAACCAAATTTGCACTTATTTTAATTGTCTATTCAGAGAACATGAATAAACTGGAGCGAATTCATGTGAAAAATCCTAGAATTGACTTCCTAACACTTTTAAAACCAAAATAAACAAGTTTACAAACCAAGCCTAATCTCAGGTCCATGTTTTCACATTCTGCTGTTTGGTTATAAGTCTTTGGTATCCAGGTTAACCCTTTAGTGACTAGTGTCCACACAAAGGACATAAGGACATCAGAGGTCAGTGTAAGCACTTAGATACTTGACAGTTACAACATGGACTGAGTGACGTCATGAAGAGATCAAACCCTTAGGAGGAGGAGGAGGTGACTGCGGTGGTTATGGTGGAACACTCCATTCACAGAGCAGTTCTTAAATCAGTGATATTAGTCTTTTTTTAATGTTATTCTTCCTTTTCCCACATTTCCCTGTGGTCTCCATAAACTGTAAATGCTCTGCTTGGGTCTGAATTCTTCATTAATTCAACTCCACAGGTCCATCTTCAACCCTATTTCTGAGTAATGACACCAGAAAGGTGGTTTGGAGCGCTGGCCCTTTAAATGCACATGAGCCACTTCAGGCCCCGCCCCCTCCAGGTGGTCGGCTGTGCTGCTCTGTCCCATTCGACCAACAACTGAACATTTGAGGTAACGGGCTCCAAGTTTGGACATATTTTCAGTATGGACTCCAACCGCTGCTGCTGACAAACAATTGCGTAGAAATACTGGAGAAATGTTCGTCTGAAGTCTGGACCTTATATGTGCAAATGTGGAGACGGAACTAGTTATAGATGCAACTAATTAAGAAGCAATTCAAACAGGTTGGAGAAATCCACTGGATTTTTGTCCAAATGAATCTAAAGATAGTTTTGCAGCAGCTGAAGGGTTCAAATTCAAACTGTATGAACTATTAGGGTCCAAATACACAAAGAAGTGAACCACAGACTAAGAAAAGTGGGTTTAGACAAATATGAATCTTTAAAGCACAATTCAGATGTTTTGGTCAAATCTGATTTTTTTGTGTGTTGGTTCATATTCCACATTAAATGCGACTTGTATCAGTTTTGAGTCTGAACTGAATGTGACCCTGAAGTGACCCACATGCACTAAAGAGGTCCTGATGGAATACGTGACCACGCAGACACACACTGTGTTTACAGAAGGAAATATGGTTTTTCCTCCCCTCCTCCTCCTGGGACGAGCACCTGGGACGTTTGTCGCATTTCAATGACGTAAAGGTCGGATAAATGCGACCTGGACGTTCAGACTGAAAACACATTTGAAAATATCAGATCTGTATCAGATTTAGGACCATGTATGAAAGTGGTCCAGGTCGGATTTAGGACCACCTATGAAAGCGATCTGGGTCAGATTCAGGACTATGTATGAAAGTGGTCAGATTTAGGACCACAGATGAAAGTGGTCCGGGTCAGATTTCGTACCACATATGAAAATGGTCCGGGTCCAATTTGGGACCACATATGAAAATGGTCCGGGTCCAATTTAGGACTGTATATGAAAGTGGCCCAGGTCAGATTTAGGACCACATATGAAAGTGGTCCAGGTCAGATTTAGGACCAACTATGAAAGCGATCTGGGTCAGATTCAGGACTATGTATGAAAGTGGTCAGATTTAGGACCACAGATGAAAGTGGTCCGGGTCAGATTTCGTACCACATATGAAAATGGTCCGGGTCCAATTTGGGACCACATATGAAAATGGTCTAGGTCCAATTTAGGACTGCATATGAAAGTGGCCCAGGTCAGATTTAGGACCACATATGAAAGTGGTCCAGGTCAGATTTAGGACCACATATGAAAGTGGTCCGGGTCAGATTTCGTACCATATATGAAAATGGTCCGGGTCCAATTTGGGACCACACATGAAAATGGTCCGGGTCCAATTTAGGACCGCATATGAAAGTGGCCCAGGTCGGATTTAGGACCGCATGTGAAAGTGGTCCAGGTCGGATTTAGGACTGCATATGAAAGTGGTCTGGGTCAGATTTAGGACCGCGTATGAAAGTCGTCCGGGTCAGATTTAGGACCACATATGAAAGTGGTCCGGGTCGCATTTAGGACCACAGATAAAAATGGTCCGGGTCAGATTCAGGACCACATATGAAAGTGGTCCGGGTCAGATTTAGGACAACGTATGAAAGTGGTCTGGGTCAGATTCAGGACGACGTATGAAAGTGGTTCGGGTCAGATTCAGGACCACGTATGAAAGTGGTCTGGGTCAGATTAGTGCTGTTCAGACTGTCCTTAACAGATCAGATCCAGGTCACATATGGACACATTTACCTTCAGTGTGAACGGAGCCTTAAACTAACAGGTGACAAAGGTTTATGTTGTGGTGTTAATTTACTCTTTTTCTTATTTTAGCCTTTCCTCTAACCCTTTTTCTAACCCTACACAAACTTTTTCATATCTACACCAGACAGAAAACTGTAACCTTAGCATTGTCCACATGTCTTCCAGGCGTCCAAACATGTCCATAGATGATGCTCTATGGGTTCTGTATGTGTCCAGATGGGACACCCTGTCCAAGTGTCACTATGTGAGAATTAACTGGGACAGTGCAAACAGTTTATGTCATCACTTAAATTCACATTGAATGTCGTCAGGGTCATATTTAGGGTTGAACCAATCCAACTCTTTCAGTTCTGATGCTGATAACGATGCGGGGACCTTGTGTATCAGTCGATACCCAATACTGATCTGATATCATTGCTGATTTAGTGCAGAGGTTCTCATCTGTGGGAGACACTCATGCGACACAAATGTGAACACATGGGGTGGGGTGGGTGGGGGGGGGTTCATACGTGCGTGTGTGCGGGTGCGTTACGACTATTGTTGTACATCACAACAGTATCAATCTCTCAGCATCCCCCCCATGGACCTCAATCCGTGTGTGTGTGTGTGGGGGGGGGGGGGGTGCACATCGTCCCCCCTCCGGTTTCTAATTAGTTTTCAAGGGGCAGCAGGTAGTCAATAGTTGCTTTTCCACTGACCCTCAAATTGTGTGAATATAATAAAAATGTGCCTAATGGAAAAACACGCATTTTTTTGATTAAAAGTTTTTGCGCTGGTAAGAGGTGGTGTTTCGGCCTTAACGCAAATGGTATATCATGCAAAACTGCAATGGAAAGACCTTTTTCTGCAACCACAGTCACATGATTAAAAAATATGGATGTCGAAAGATGTTACAACCAGAGAAGAAGAGTTTAAACCAAACATGTGTGGGTATGTGTGGACTCACTGGGAAACGGAATCAGTTTAGAATTTAGTAGGAGATAGAGGGGTAATATATAATAATAATGAATATATCTGTAAATCAACACCATATTTATGTTTGTCACCATGTTTATGGAATGATTTCTCATGTCATTTCACGATAATTAATAAATCACCACATTTGTGATTGAATGGAAAAACCGACATTACGCACTTCTGTTTTTAACACATTTAGTAAATATGGGTAAAGTTCTGTGCAGGTGTCCAATGAAAAAGAGCCTAGTGATAACTTCTGTCAGTCAGTATTCTCCAAATATCATGGACCACATCTGTGGAATAATCTACGACCTGAACTTCAATCAACATCTTCTTTATCATTATTTAAAAAGCATCTGAAAAGGACTGTATTTCATGAAAAAATGTAAGACTGTATATCATTTGATTTGTATTTGATTTGAGGATTTGTAATTTGATTTGCATTTTAATTGTCTTTACTTTAGTTTATTATTTCAGTTATATTGTATTTTTACTTCTTTTTTCTCTTTTTTTCTCCTGTGTATTGTTTATTTCCAGGGAGGTATTCACATAAGCCTTTTTTGGTTTCTAACCTCTCCTGCACAATGATGTTACTTGTTTGAGTGATGTTGTTTTTTTATTTTCTCCTGCTGTTTTATGATGTTCAAATAAATAAATAAATAAGGTGAGGGGAACTCACTTTCACTCTTACTTTCTCTTTCTCACAGCTTTATCTCCAGAGCTTTAACCACATCCTTCCCACACAGGTCCGTCACATCACTTTTAGAATTATGTTCAACAAAAATTTAAAGGGGAAGGATCAGTCTGACAGATCAGTTGCTTTTACTGACCCCAGATCCAGCTCAAATGTTGATATCGGGGCTGATATCTGATCCTAATATCAGATGGGTGTAACCTTAGTCATATTTACACTTTCCCTGTCATGCTTTTTTAACCACATACTCTGTGACCCATTCAAAAGAAGTGCACCACCCACTGTCCACCCCCCCACCCCACCCCCCCCAAACACCCTTCAGGGGCCTGAACAGACTCATAACATGTAACTGTGGACAAACACAAAGAACAACGCATCCAACAGCTGGAGAACAACTGCAGAAGTTAGTGTCATGTTTGTTGTCAGGTGATAAAGAAGGGTTGGTTTTGTTTTTTTAACCCTTTCATGCATGAATTATGAGAACCTTAGTCAATATTTTCTTCTTGAGTGATTTTTTTTTCTCTTTAGGCATGACAAAAACAATGCAATTAAATTTTTTTTACGACCCTGTTTTTCATGGAGTTACAAAAATGTCCACTCACCTGGACCACCTGGATCACCATGCGTTTAAATTTTGAAGCAAAGAAACATGTATTTAAAACCCATCATCAGAAAGTGACATACTGTGTGAAAAATATGAAATAAAAACATTTTTAATGCCACAAATGCCATTCTCTCACATTTTAATATACACTAATACTAGTTGTTACTCAATTCATGGTAATAATATGCAAAAAAAAAAAAAAAACACTTTTTGTTCAAGAAAACTGTTAATTACGGTCTAATAGCCTAATAATTAGTAATTGATTTACACTCAAACATGTTACTGCAGATCAGGTTTATCAAGAACAGCAAAGTTACAGTAATGGTATGAATTGCAGTGTATGGGATGATGCATAAGCGTCCGCTGTGTCGGCTGATATGGAACTAAAACAACAACATTCATGAATATACAAGAGAACAGCTGGAGAATAGCTGTCCACTGTAGTGACCACTATGCATGAAAGGGTTAAGAAAACAGGTAAATGGACCAATGACGGTAAAGGTAAACATGAGTCCCTTTCACTTGACAGTAGATTAGAATGGAATTCAAACTATTGTAAGGTGCATCCTCACAGCTGCGTGCCCTGTTCTGATGGAATCAGAAGAATTCAACCATGTTTTAACTGTGTGTGTTCTATCATTAAACACATGCACATGTCAGATAACAGCAGGTCAGCTTTGAAAGTATTTCATAAGGAAGAACCCATGTAAAACAGCTCTGATACTGAAACATAGGATCAGCTTCACCATGTGACCCCTCTCACTCCTGGTCCTGGTCCTGGTCCTGGTCTCTATCTATCAGTGCATGAATCATCATTGATCTGCATCTAAAGTGTCAACACACAGAGCAGAGCATTACCTCCTTCACTTCCAAGGCCATGTGCGTCATGGTCAGTCTGGTGGTGAACCTGCTAGATCCAGATTATTTTGGGACTTCAGTCCTCAGGAGAACAGTTGAACAGACACAAACGGACACCACCTTCAGTCACACAGAAGTTCTCCCATAGCGTCTTCAGTTCCAACCAAATTTTTTACCAAACAGCAGCTGAGATGTTCATCAGCCTCTGATCAAATCAAACAGAGCTGCGAGCTGCACCATTCACAGTGACCGAGGCTGAAGAGGAGGAGGAGGAGGAGGAGCAGGAAGAGGGCTTCAGGCTTCAGCGCTGCGTCCTGCAGAACCCATGGTCCTGCACCGTATGTAATGAGGCAGTAATGAGCGATCTGGGCCTGGAAACACTACGATGGTTAAACATTCATGGAGCGCAGGCAGCAAATGTCCACTCAGAGTGTGTGTGTGTGTGTGTGTGTGTGTGTGTGTCTGCACCTATGTAGGCTAATACAAGGATGTAGTAACCCAATCCTCCCACAGACCCATCCTCACCTTCCTCCCCACAAAATTACAGCCCAGGTATTGGATTACTGATCTTTGATTAGGCAGATGCATTTCAAACTAATTACTGACTTGATCATTAGAGCCAGAATGATGAGGCTCAGCTGGGATTAAAGTCCTGCTGATTCAATGACAGCAACAGTCAAGATGAGGAATTCACAACATACTGTACACACTCACTGAGTCTGGAGCAGGTTTGAACAAACGGAAGAAAAAAGAAGATACAGAAGAAAACAGAGGATACAGAAGATACAGAAGAAAAAAGAAGATACAGAAGAAAACAGAAGAAAACAGATGACAGAAGATCATTAAAACAGAGAATTCAACTAATCACATGATCCAATGTAGTGTACTCAAATAAAAAAGATAGATAGATAGATAGATAGATAGATAGATAGATAGATAGATAGATAGATAGATAGATAGATAGATAGATAGATAGATAGATAGATAGATAGATAGATAGATAGATAGATAGATAGATAGATAGATAGATATGAGTATGTGTGTGTGTGTGTGTGTGTGTGTGTGTGTGTGTGTGTGTGTATATAATATTATCATGTAATATCATATGTATGTATATATTTCTTTCTTTTATTTTTATTCTTTTATTTCTTTTATTGCTTGGCCTTTTAACACTCATCCAATGTTGACACTTTGTTTCTATTTTTATGTTTTAACTTGTTTTATTTTATTTGATCTGATTTTAATGTTTTTAATGCTTTTATTAATTTGTATTGTGCTTTTATTCTTCTGTACAGCACTATGGTCCACTGTGGTTGTTTTAAAGTGCTTTATAAATAAAGTTGGATTGGATTGAATTTATTATTTATTTATATTTTGCAGCACAATTAGGAAATGCAAAGGTATAAGATTATATGTGTATGTGTGTATATGTATGTGTATACGGATGTATGAGTGTGTGTGTGTGTGTGTGTGTGTGTGTGTGTGTATTTGTAAATATAAAAGAGTAATACAAAAGGAAGAGGGAGATAAATATATATTATTAATATTTTATAGAGAAGGGGTGGGATTAAATAATAATAATCCCGCCCCTTTTTGATCATGTAAATGAAACTATTGGGCTGTTTTTTTTTGCTTTTTTTTTTTTCTAAGTTTGTCTTGATTGTTGTTTTTTGTTTTATTATTGTTTCTGTTTTACTGGTTCACATATTTGTTAAATTTCATTGCATATTCAGAATATATTAAATAAATAAATAAATAAATAAATAAATAAATATTTATTAAAGTTATTTTTCACATTATTCATACATTTTAAATGGATTTGAAACTGTTTTTTAGTTTCAGATCAATTTATTGATTTGTACATGCATTTGTAATACTTCCACAGTAAAAAAAAAAAAAAAAAAATTAAATTAAATTAAATTAAAAAAATAAATTAAAAAATTAAAAAACTAAAAACTAAATCCGTGAAAAACACCTGGTTGTAAAATCCCTTTGGTCCTTTGGTCTCATGTCCTCAGTTGTGTCCTCTGTGTCTCATATGTCTGTATATGATGTTGGGACTGTGTGGTTCAGCAGGTTCAGTAGGACAGACCTGCGTAACACTGCCCTGTTATTCTGTCTGTTTAAAATTTAAAATGGAGCTTCCTGTAAGCATCAACAAAGCCATCTTACATTACTGCTGAAGTCAGGCCAAAACACAGAGACATGAGAGCACGTTGGAAAACTGTCATTAACAAAATCTAATTCATTATGTAGATTCTGATGGAGTTTTAACCCATACAGACCCGGAGCTACTTCTGTGGTAGTTTTCAGATTGTGTCTCTATTTCTACTGAAGTTCTTAACCCTCCAGTATCCCATCCAGAAAGGCCCTTACTAAGCACCAAGTGTGCCATTTTGACACACTTGTAGAATAATGTCAAAAAAATTTTCATACAGTTTGTTTTTAATTCTTTTACACTTTTTTCTATTTCATCAACTTGAGCCGTAAATAAAAATACCAAATACTCAATAATTGTCCATTTTTTTTTAACCCTTTAAATACTGTGTTTGTAATGTAAACAAACCATTTTTTTGGATGCAAAAAACACACAAAAAATATTTTTTTTCAATATACTACATAAACAGTGGATGACTTATTATTTGATTTTTGCAGCCTGGCATATGTCAATGATTAACAGCAACATTGGTTAATTTGCATTATTATTTTTGGCGCTAGATCAAATGTTCAAAAATACTAGCATCTGTCACCAAAGTGTGCCAAAATGGCACATCTATAAATCAAACTATTAAATTTTACATATTGATTTATTTTTCTGCTCTAATTTGATTTGATTTTTTGTAAATCAAGGTCAGCCCTAATCAAACATATCAAATAATCATTCATTTTACATTTTTTTTAACACTTTTAACGATCTCTTTTCATCATGATGTCACTACATTTTTGATGCAAAAAACACAAAATATGTTTGGTTTTTTTTTCCAAATACTACAAAAAAAATGAATCACATATTATTTGATTTTTGCAGCCTGGCATATGTCAATGATTAACAGCAACATTAACAAGGTTAATAAACTAATTTAGACCCTCACCTCTCAAATGAAGCCCAGATATCTGTAAAAGCAGGATTTATGCCTTAATGGCTTTCGGATAAAAAAAAAAAAAATGTTATAATGGAAGAAATAGTGCATTTTAGACACACTTGGGAGACAGATGCTAGTCTTGTAATTTTCTTTTGTGTACAATGTGCAAATTTTAGTTGGTGGCCAGAATTTTAAAGATCCTGCAAAAATGAACAACTTTTGAATTCTAACCTTATTTAAATTGTGAAAAATAATATGAAGTTTTTTAACACAAAGTGCAAAGTGTGCCTAAAAAGCACACCCAGATACTGGAGGGTTGACTGATTTATCACCAGTTTTTTTATATGTTTTGTTATAATATATTTTAATGTATTTTGCATTTTTTGGTGTAAATCCTGTATTTTCCTGTATTTAATTCCCAGATCATGTAGGTGCTCATGAAAACTCAGAGTAAATTCAAAGTTAACAAGTGGTTCCAGGCACAACAAGCCCCGCCCCCTCGCACATATTTTTGTTTATTTTGGCATCGATCCAGCTGATGTCATCATGTCTATGTGTGTGCTGATGTCAGCATAGACACATTTCACCCACTATAAGTAAATAAGGGGGAAAACAAAGATTAAAATATATTAAAAATATGAACTTTGAACTGGGTCACTGGTTATCTATGAACCCAGTTTAGCACCTAGTTTGGTGTTTCCATGGTAACTATGGAGCCTCTGAACATCCAAATATGGCCATATCTGATGACCATGAAAAGATGAACAACTGTATTTTACACCAACTGTTTACATAGATTGATAGAATTAGTGGATCAACAGGAATTAAACAGTTTAGATCAGTAGATGATTTAGGTTAAAGGTGGACGTTTGGGTCTTTAAGGGTTAAAGGTGGACATTTGGGTCTTTAAGGGACAAAGGTGGAGGTTTGGGTCTTTAAGGGTTAAAGGTGGAGGTTTGGGTCTTTAAGGGTTAAAGGTGGAGGTTTGGGTCTTTAAGGGTTAAAGGTGGATGTTTGGGTCTTTATAGGTTAAAGGTGGACTTTTGGGTATTTAAGGGTTAAAGGTGGACGTTTGGGTATTTAAGGGTTAAAGGTGGACGTTTGGGTATGTAAGGGTTAAAGGTGGACATTTGGGTATTTAAGGGTTAAAAGTGGACATTTGGGTATTTAAGGGTTAAAGGTGGATGTTTGGGTATTTAAGGGTTAAAGGTGGACATTTGGGTCTTTGAGGGTTAAAGGTGGACATTTGGGTCTTTAAGGGACAAAGGTGGAGGTTTGGGTCTTTAAGGGTTAAAGGTGGAGGTTTGGGTCTTTAAGGGTTAAAGGTGGATGTTTGGGTCTTTAAGGGTTAAAGGTGGAGGTTTGGGTCTTTAAGGGTTAAAGGTGGAGGTTTGGGTATTTAAGGGTTAAAGGTGGAAGTTTGGGTCTTTAAGGGTTAAAGGTGGACGTTTGGGTATTTAAGGGTTAAAGGTGGACATTTGGGTATTTAAGGGTTAAAAGTGGACATTTGGGTATTTAAGGGTTAAAGGTGGATGTTTGGGTATTTAAGGGTTAAAGGTGGACATTTGGGTCTTTGAGGGTTAAAGGTGGACGTTTGGGTCTTTATGAGTTAAAGGTGGACGTTTGGGTCTTTATGGGTTAAAGGTGGACGTTTTAAAGGTGGACATTCAGGTCTTTTGCTCCCTCACTTAAATTCACTTAATTCATTTAAATATTTCACTGGGGGAAAAATAGGAAGATTTTTTACCCAATCTTCATTCTACAGAAAACAGGCAAAAACAATAGAAATCAGTTTAAAGGTGAAATAAAAGCCAATATAAACCTTTTCCATATTATAATAGGAGGTCAGAATGGAAGAGCCAAGTGTTCTCACATTGTCATTAATGTCAGTATGATAATTTAATTACCATTTAATATGATTAATGTCAAAATAATTTATTCAGTTTATTAAAATGATTCCTTTTTATCCTCAGTGAAAATTGAAGAAACCAGATGGTTATTAATGGTTTTGATTATTCATAAAATATGTAACAGGATGTAAACAAAAGAATAAGCAGGTAAAATTAAAAACACAAAATACACAACAACAACAAAATGTATATAAAAAAGGTAAAACATAGTCCCTTGTGGTTTTCAGTCTTGTGTTTGTTCAGAACAAACATGTGAGGAATCTAAGATATTCAACATTACAGGGATAGTAAAATGTGTTGATGTTTGTTCAACATCTAAATGTTTTAACTGAGAATGTGAACGAAATAAAAACAAAAGAAAAATGGATACCACAACATGATATCATGAAAGTACGTAAATATACACAGCACTTTTAATTAGTCTGTTATCTGTACTCATTTTAAGATTTCCACATGTATGTTCACACCGCATCATATACCACAACAGAGGGTTAAGGGATAAGATTAAGGGCTAAGGGTTAGGGTTAAGGGTTTGGGTTAGGGTTAAGGGTTAAGGGTTAGGGCTTGGGGCTAGGGTTAGGGTTAAGGGTTAGAGTTAAGGGTTAGGGCTTGGGGGTAGGGTTAGGGGTTAAGGGTTATGGTTAAGGTTTAGGGTCAAGGATTAGGGTTAAGCGTTCAGGTTAGGATTAATGGTTAAGGGTTAGGGTTAAGGGTCAGGGTTAAGGGTTAGAGTTAAGGGTTGGGGTTAGGGTTGGGGTTAGGGTTAAGGGTTAGGATTAAGGGTTAAGGGTTACAGTTAAGGGTTGGGGTTAGGGTTAAGGGTTAAGGGTGAGGGGTTAGGGTTAAAGTTAAGGGTCAGGGTAAAGGGTTATGTGAACCATAGATTTTGGTGTTAGGGTTAAGGGTTAGGATTAAGGGTCAAGGTTAAGGGTTATGTGAACCATAGATTTTGGTTTTAGGGTTAAGGGTTAGGATTAAGGGTCAGGGTTAAGGGTTATGTGAACCGTAGATTTTGGTGTTCGGGTTAAGGGTTAGGATTAAGAGTTAGGGGTTAGGGTTAAGGGTTAGGGTTAAGGGTCAGGATTAAGGGTAATGTGAACCATAGATCTTGGTGTTAGGGTTGAGGGTTAGGATTAAGGGTTAGGGTTAAGGAGTAGGGTTAGGGTTAAGGGTCAGGGTTAAGGGTTATGTGAACTGTAGATCATGGTGTTAGGATTAAGGGTTAGGGTTAAGGGGTAGGTTTAGGGTTAAGGGTCAGGGTTAAGGGTTAAGTGAACTGTAGATCTTGGTGTTAGGGTTAAGGGTTAGGGTTAAGGGTTAGGGTAAGGGGTAGGGTTAGGGTTAAGGGTTATGTGAACCATAGATCTTGGTGTTAGGGTTAAGGGTTAGGATTAAGGGTTAGGGTTAAGGAGTAGGGTTAGAGTTAAGGGTCAGGGTTAAGGGTTATGTGAACTGTAGATTTTGGTGTTAGGATTAAGGGTTAGGGTTAAGGGGTAGGGTTAGGGTTAAGGGTCAGGGTTAAGGGTTATGTGAACCGTAGATCTTGGTGTTAGGGTTAAGGGTCAGGGTTAAGGGTTATGTGAACCATAGATCTAGGTTTTAGGGTTAAGGGTTAGGGTTAAGGGTCAGGGTTAAGGGTTATGTGAACCATAGATCTAGGTTTTAGGGTTAAGGGTTAGGGTTAAGGGTCAGGGTTAAGGGTTATGTGAACCGTAGATCTTGGTGTAAACTGACACATGATCAGATGCTGTTCAAAATACACTAAAGGTCATAGATGTGTTTGTGGAACAAACCAAATGACGTAAGAAATAGAACAGAAGAATGTACCATAATTATTACTGATCATTCATCCCTAATAAACACCTGTCTTATTTTTGACTGTTGTTGACATGAAAAAAAACCCTTAAATGCATAAACACACTGTTTTTCTTCTTCTCAGAGGTGTTTTCTTCTTCCATCACTGACTCCTACAGTCACATATAATACATGTCGAACTAAACTGCAGCCGAAGAAATAAATAAATAAACACACTCACTTAGTGCAGAACCACTAAACTTACAACTAATTCTTTATTCATGTGAGCAAACAGATTCCTGTTGCAGAGGAACGACTCACAAATGCACAAAGGAGATATAAGGCTGAGGACGTACGAACGGACCAGCGTCACATGACTCACATGTTTGGACACATGTCTGTAAGAAGGACGCATCATGTATGTCACAGAAGCACTATCATAGAAAACATTCAAATCTGACCTTTCAGTCCATAGTTATGAAGGACGACAAGAGGACAGAACTGTCTGTGAGTCTGTACAGGGAATTCATCAAACACACACACACACACACATATATATAAGGACAGAGGGGTGTGTCGTATATATCCTACGTGGACAGTATTTCTGCGTCCACTGCTGCAGCCTCAGTCTGTCCTTTCTGTGTCCTACTGTTCAACACCATTTATTTTCACTTTGACCTTATTTAACCCTTACAGACCCAAACGTCAACTAAATAATCAGTGCAATAAACCGTATCTTTAATCCAACCTGTGGTATGAGCAGCACCTGCACAGCTGTAAATAGTGTATATATAGCTCGTCTCCATCAGGTCCATCTGTGGTCCAGTGTCTGTCTGTCTGTAGTCCTGTCTCCATCAGGTCCCAGAGCACCCCCTGCTGTCTGCCTCAGGTTATGACACACCCTGGAAACACATGATTCCAGACAGAAGGACGCCACACAGTGGACAAGCGAGAGTGGTAAGGGGACAGACCTGTCCTCTGGGGGTTGGACTTGGGGGGGGGGGGGGGGGGTTTACAGCCTTTAAAAGACCAGGTGGGGACAATTAGAGGCAGTTACACTAAATATTCCACCTTCTCTTGAAGGTACATGTGTTACAGTTTCCTTTGGGTTCCAGCTCATGTAGGAACAGAGGGGATGAAGATGAGTGTTTGTCTGGAACTGGTCTGAAAACAGGACAGAAGGTTAAACAATCCAACCACATGGAGATGAATCCACAACAAGGTTCTAATAGTTTTGGATTTTTAGCTTACCGGCTAACAGGCTGTAAGCTATTGTCATCATGCGGCTCCGGCGTCATCAGCGTCATCTGTCATCATCTTTCGTCGTCGTCTGTCATTGTCAGCGTCATCTGTCATCGTCTGTCGTCCGTTACAAAAATTTCAATCGTCATCTTCTCCAAAACTCCAGTTCTGATTGACTTCAAACTTGGTATACAGCTTCTTTATGACAATGTCAGCACAAGGTATTGAAATTATTTCCATCCGGATCTGATTCTGGATTTGGTGCCACTTTCAAAAATTTTCCCATTATAACAGATAGGAAGTGGATCGGCACAATAAATCAGTAAGTATCAATGATATCAAGCTGGAATTTGAATTTTTTTACAGATCTGATTGGAATATGACCAAAACATGGGCTATTTCTGTAATAGAATAAATACACAGAACTGGGTGAGAATAAATGGCATCTGAATACATTTCCCAAAGCTTTTAATTTGGCCAGTAAGCTACAGGGCCATTGGTCCTATTTTTCATTAAAGTTTAGTTTTATTTAGTTTTGACTTTTTTAGCTTACCTGCCAAGAGGCTGTAAGCTATTGTCGTCATGCGGCATCCGGCAGCGGCAGCGTCTGTCGTCGTCTGTCGTTGGTTACAGAAATTTCAATCATCTTCTTCTCCAAAACTACAATTCCGATTGACTTCAAACTTGGTATACAGCTTCTTTATGATGATGTCAACAAAAGTTAGTGAAATTATTTGGATCCAGATCTGATTCTGGATTTGGTACGACTTTGAAAAATTTCCCCATTATAAGAGATAGGAAGTGGATCCATGCAATAACTCGGTAAACATAAATGAAATTGAGCGTAAATTTCTACAGTCCAGCCCTGATGGGGAGATGACCAAAACATAATGTCCACATGCTGATCAGGATCTTCTTCTGGATCCGGGAACTTATGAAAAATTTAACATGGGCTCTTATGGGGAAAAAATTTCAATCGTCTTTTTCTCCCAAACTACAGTTCTGATTGACTTCAAACTTGGTATACAGCTTCTGTATGATGATGTCAACACAAGGTATTGAAATTATTTCGATCCAGATCTGATTCTGGATTTGGTGCGACTTTGAAAATTTTTCCCATTATAACAGATAGGAAGCGGATTGATCCAATAAATCAGTATCAATGATATCAAGTTGGAATTTCAATTTTTTACAGATCTGATTGGAATATGACCAAAACATGAGCTACTTCTGTAATAGAATAAATACACAGAACTGGGTGATAATAAATGGCATCTGGATACATTTCCCAAAGCTTTTAATTGGTCCTATTTTTTTTTTTTTTTCTTTTTTACCTTTACCTTTCTTCATACCAATACCACTACACAGAGGACAGCGTAAACCAACTGTCACCTGTTGTGGCTCTTCAGTCATGGTTCATGGTTCATGGCCTGGACCAAGGTTATAATAGTTTTGGATTTTTCATTATAGTTTAATTTTCTTTAGTTTTGGATTTTTTTTTCTCTAATTCAGTTAGTTTTAATTAGTTTTTAGAGCAGGTTTGCTAGTTTAGTTGTCTTTTTTTTTTTCGAAATGTTTAGTTTTGGTTTAGTTTTAGTATTAATTTTAGTTTTGTCGTATCTTTTATCTTCTTCACCGTCATATTCAAAAACATTATTAAAACATATTTTTTTTATGAGTAAATTTTTTTTTTAATCAATTACTAGAAATTTCAGGCGACCCCACATGGGGTCCTGACCCCAGGGTTGAAAAACACTGCAATAAACTGTCACTAATAACCTGTTTAAAATATCTGATCAGTGATAAAGCAGCTGATAAACACACAGTCTGTCACTGACACCTTCAAGTCTTACCTTCCAACATGACGGCGTATCTGTTTACTTCCGGTATTGATGACGTAGATGGCATCGGTCTATTGAGGCTTAAATTAACCACGTGATCACAGTAGCTTGTCGTAACTGTGTCTGTGCATGGCTCTGGCCTCTGGGGTAACTCTGTCTGTGCATGGCTCTGGCCTCCTGGGACACGCTGTTGTTTTGTTTTTTGCAGGTGTAACCTTTGGCTCCTCCCCTTTCTCCTCCATTGGTTTTGTTGAATCGGGTGTCACGCGCTGACACCTGGACTGCTCGAGCCGGTTTGACGGAGATACGGCACCGGCAGGTTGGGATGAAGTGACGGAAAAAGAGGAAAAATGAACAAGTGGAGAAGGACGGTTTTAGGGAAAATCACATATAAGAAGTGGAGGGAAGACGAATCCAGGTAAAAAAAAAACAAAACAAAAAACAGGTGTTTGTGGAACAGGAAGCTGCTCTTCTGCTTCCTGTAATGACACGTCTGCTGCATTTATCCTCCTGTAAACTGGAAAACACTGACTGAACCCAAAAAGAGTCTGTGTCAATTCACAAATGATTATTTTCTCTGTATTGAACCTTTATTAAGTAATTTATCACCATTTATTCTAATATTATTGTCAGTATTTGTTTTTTTTTCCAGTAAACATCTGTTTTTTTCCCCTATATTTAATTCACTGATCATGTAGATGTTCATTAAAGCTCAGATTAAAGTTGATGGTTATTATATCAGAAACAGATCAAACTGAATGAACAGTGTCTTTTTCAGTCCAGTCTGTCATTAACTTAACATAAACCCAGTGTGTCCATCCACTGTCATTGATACAACTCCATGGGTTTTGCTAGGGAATCAAACATATTCAGTCCATTGTGATCTGAACTGGGGCAAAAAAAGTAAAATAATAATAGTGAAAAAAATACATTTACATTATGAAATATTTACAATGCACAGGTATACATTTGTAGGTGTGTGTGTGTGTGTGTGTGTATATATATATATATATATATATATATGTGTATGTGTATGTATGTATGTATACACACACACACATATATGTTTAAGACAGAATGTGTTGTACAAAAATAACTGCAGTGGTTCTGTTTCTGTGCTGACATTCAGGGGTGAGGAGGTCATCGTGGGTCCAAGTGATGAGGTCCAGGAGACAGACAATGAGATTTTCACCACAACCACAGCAAGAGTCCCACCAGGAGGCGCCGAGTCCACGTCCACGCCACAGTCCAGTAACTAACAGACTTTATTTTTTTCATTTGATTTCATTTCGTATCCTTTTCTAGAGAACACTGACTGGAGGTCTTTCCGTATGTGATTTTATAATTCCCACTGGTTGAACCTCTGGTGTTCCTGACTTTATTTTGTCTCATGATAAATTTGCATAAAATCTGTGGAACTTTTTGTTTTGTAAACATTTTAAAAACCAGTTTGAGGTTTGAGAATTTAATAAAATGATCCAACCTGAGCAGATGCTGCTGCTTCAGTATGTGACAGTGGTGCCATCTGCTGGGTTTTAGTCATTCTTTAAACAGAGAATCCACAGGTTGAACCACAGACACTGAGGTTTGAATCCACTGTGACACGATAAGACAGATGTGGAAAAGTCATAACATGCATGTTCAACTCAGCTGCTTTGATTGGTATGTGATGTCTAATTAATTAGAAGCAGTTCAGGTTGTTCTTTGCTTTATTTTTTCAACATGTTTGTCCAATTTAAGTTTAGATCCTAAGGCTGCTCCTAAATACTTAGTCACTTACCAGTTCACAGAGTTTGGGCAAAATTGTCGTTTTTCCATTAGACAAATTTTTATGCCCAAGTTATATTCACAATTTTAGAGTCAATGGAAAAGTGACTGTTGACTGACTTGTTTATTTGTAGATACCTTTACAGTTGATGATGCGCTGGAGTTCATCGGCTTTGGAAAGTTCCAGTGGAAGATCAGTCTGTTAACTGGACTGTCATGGGTAAGAACTGTAGTTTTGGATGGATTTGGAAACACTGAGCCTCCTCTAAATTAATGCTCCTCCTCATGGAATGCAGATCGCAGATGCCATGGAGATGATGATCCTCAGTATTTTGGGTCCGCAGATGCACTGTGAGTGGAGGCTGCCCAGCTACGAGGTGGCCTTCATAACGTCGGTAGGGTTCCCACTTCTCTGTCGACAACAATAGTCTCTTTTCCATTGGACATCTGCACAAAACTTTACCCATATTTACTAAATGTCGAAAAAACAGAAGTGCATAGTGTTGGTTTTTCCATTAAATCACAAATGCAATGATTTGTTTATTTATTTTCATGAGATGACACAAGAAGTCATTCCATAAACATGGTGACGTACGTAAATATCGTGTTGATTTAAAGATATATTCATTAGGGGTGTAAGAAAATATCGACTCTGCAATATATCATGATATTTCATTTCGCAATACTGTATTGATATTGAAAAGTACTGTATCGATATTTTTAGGTGTTTATTCAAAGGCAGATATTGCAGAGGTTCATTTTTGTTTTTTGTTTCTATTTAATTTATTATTATTTAACACTCTTTTATTAAATAATGTTAGTTCCTTTGTTGGGATTGCACAAAAATAATGTTCTGATGTTAGTTCTGAACTAATAGAACATGAACATTTGAACAAGATCTTAAACTGTAATGTCTGTAAAACACCATTTCAGTTTGAACACAGGAACATTTCGTGATATAGCATAAGATCCTGTTTGTGATCAAATAAAAATGTGTTTAGTATTTGTGCATATTTCTGGTGTAATTCAATTCTTCAAGGAAATCATTTTAAAAAAGAAACAAACAAAATTTGCCTTTTTAACAGTATCATGATATATCGTATCGTGATCCTAGTATTGTGATTTGTATTGTATCGCCAGATTCTTGCCAATACACACCCCTAATATTCATTATTATTATTATTTTTATTATTATTATTATATGTTACCCAAATATCTTGTTCTAAATTCTAAAATGACTGGGTTTCCTGGTGTGTCCACACATACCAACACGTTTGGTTTAAAACTCTTCTACTTCTCTTGTTGTAACGTCCATCAACATCGTTTTTTTTGTTCATGTGACTAGTTCCAGAAAACGGTCTTTCCATTTCAGTTTTGTGTGATATACTATTTGCGCTACACCTGAAAAACTACCTCTTGCCGGCCCATAAACTTTTAAGTGAAAAACAAATGTTTTGGCAAAATTGTCATTTTTCCATTAGGTAAATTTTTATGCGCAAGTTATATTTGCGCAATTTGAGGGTCAGTGGAAAAGGGACTAGTGTTTGTTGATTTGTTATTCAGTGCTTTTTCACTGAGCTCCTGTTGTCTGTTCCAGGTGGTGTTTATTGGGATGGGCATCAGTTCATCTATATGGGGGAAAATATCCGACAACTACGGCAGAAAAACTGTGAGTGTTAGTCTGTCAGGTTCTACTTTGGATTTTTTTTTTTTTTCTATTGTCTTATATTTACATTATGTTTTTGTACTTGCATTTACTTGAGCACTGTTCATTTATGTGCAACTATTTGATACTTTTCTTTAGTGCTGCAATAACGAATTGATTAAATGAATCCAAATCGATTGTTAAACGAGTTGTCAGCGAGTTCGGCATTCGATTCATTGGGTCTTGATCATGTTAGTATTGAGACATGAGCACATTGTGTAACAGAGGAAAACACAGAGGAACATGGCTGAGGCTCCGGATGACGTTCAGACCCATCCATCCATCCATCCATCCATCCATTATCCTCCGCTTTATCCGGGGCCGGGTCCCGGGGGTAACAGTCTAAGCAGGGATGCCCAGACTTCCCTTTCCCCAGACACCTCCTCCAGCTCTTGTGGGGGGACCCCGAGGCGTTCCCAGGCCAGCCCAGAGACATAGTCTCTCCAGCGTGTCCTAGGTCTTCCCCGAGGTCTCCTCCCGGCGGGACATGCCCGGAACACCTCCCCAGGGAGGCGTCCAGGAGGCATCCCAAACAGATGCCCGAGCCACCTCAGCTGGCCCCTCTCGATGTGGAGGAGCAGCGGCTCTACTCTGAGCTCCTCCCTGGTGGCTGAGCTCCTCACCCTATCCCTAAGGGTGCGCCCAGCCGCCCGACGGAGGAAACACATTTCGATCGCTTGTATCCGGGATCTTGTCCTTTTGGTCATGACTCAAAGCTCATGACCATAGGTGAGGGTAGGAACGTAGATTGACCGGTAAATCAAGAGCTTCGCCTCTCGGCTCAGCTCCTTCTTCACCACAGCAGACCGGTACAACGACCGCATCACTGCAGATGCTGCACCGATCCGTCTGTCAATCTCAAGCTCCATCCTTCCCTCACTTGTGAACAAGACCCCGAGATACTTGAACTCTCTGCTTTTTGCGGATGATGTTGTCCTGTTGACCTCATTGAGCCTGGACCTCCAACGTGCCCTGGGGCGGTTTACAGCCGAGTGTGAAGCGAGCGGGATGAGGATCAGCACCTCCAAATCCGAGGCCATGGTTCTCAACTGGAAAAAGGTAGTCTGCCCTCTCCGGGTAGGTGGGGAGCCCTTGCCCCAAGTGGAAGAGTTCAAGACGTTCAGACCCGTTGGGGCCAAACATACTGTTGTGTGTAATAAAACTTGTATATGGAGAAAAAAACTGGCCAAAATCCCACAGTGTAGTACATATCAGGCAAACGGGTCTGCTGTGGCCATCGGGAACTTAATGTAAACCTAGCTTAAGTTAGGCTACGTGTCATGATTACTTTAGCCTGCTAGCTAGTTAGACCAGTGTTTTTCAACCTTGGGATCACCTGGAATTCAAATGAGGTCGCCTGAAATTTCTAGTAATTGATAAAAATAAAAACTTACTACTAAAAAATATATGTTGAGTTGAGAGAGACAATCACAATGCATAAAAGACATGACAAACTGTGAGTGAAACTGCAGCACTGTGGTTCTGTTTATCTGTCAAATGTTCATTGTGGTTGGTTTCAGATGCTGCAGCTCTTTCATAATTCACAGTCTGAGTTCTTGTTTGTTCAGTATTAATTGTCAGCCTTGTAAATCCAAGATGGACTGACTGTACATATCCTGACCAAGGAAAATCAAATTCTCACTTTGTGCAGTAATGTACACCTGGCTTTTCTGCCTCCGTCCATAATAATATACATTATATAGACTAAATGTCATCTAAAATTAATGTTTATTTGCAACATAGTATAGCAAACTATTACATGATCAAAAACAAATTAGTTTTAGCAAAAAAAAAAAGAAAACAAAGTTTTGTATGTCTGGGTTCGCCAGAAATTTGTGATATTAAAATGGGGTCACGAACCAAAAAAGGTTGGGAACCACTGAGTTCGACACTGTCTTTGTAATTCTATCATTTTCATCCATCTCCGTTTATTAGACCACCAGACTAACAGTACCTATGACTGAACTAATCCATTCAGTGGTCACCATGTTATGGCTGATCAAACAACATCATTTTACTTAAAGGTGTCATATGTAGAATTGTGGCCAAAATTGGTACTGCAGCCACATTCAAAATACTGTAGAGCGTGGTATTCCCTCCCCCTCCCCCCAGACTAGGGGTTGCTAGATCCAGCATGAGCGTCTACTATCAGCATTTCCACTAATCCTTGCCACCACTGCATAAATTTCATACAAAAAAATCATCACCAGACTGATTCTACACATGTATAATATATGATAGAACAGGACAAACATCCTGCCCCCTCAAATGAGACTCTCAGTGGCTTTTACCAGGTGGTTAGACCAAGGCAGAGCCAGCGTTGGTCTTCAGATTCTTCTCCGCTTTCAGTCGTCTCCATGTTTCTAAATCTGGGTGAGAAGTCTGTGCAGTGCAATATTTTTTTACCTTTACTAACTTATTTGTTTATTTATTTATTTATTTATTTTAGTGCAGTTTTTACTATTTTATCATATACATGGGTTGTCTTTAGTTGGTGTTTTTAAAATCTTTTCTGTGTTTTTTTTCGTGCTGTGCATTTTGCAATTTCGTTCTGTAACAGCATCTGGGATGTTTTTATTGAATGACAATAATTCTGAATCTGAAATCATCTCCTATACATATCCTTGTTTTGTTTCTCACTTTGTCACAACATATTTGAAATAATCAGAGTCTATTTAGGTTTAGTAACATCAGACATTTATGATCATAAATGTTCAGATGCAGCTCAGTGGAACTGTCAGCCTGGATGAACAAACACTACTGACTCTGTGATTGGCAGATAGGAGATGGGCGGGGCATCAGACCAAAACACAAAATGACAACATAAACATTAGTTGTGTGCCAACACTGAGCTTTTCAAATGTGAATATTCTGGCTGGACTACTACTGTCAGTGACATTAGTATTTGGAATGAACAGGATTCCTTCATGTCTGGTGACAGTCAGGACCATTTTAGGATTACTGAAACAGAATTCCTACATACTGCACCTTTCAGAGGGATTTTTCATGCAGGAGTTTTTCTTGTGACGGATCATTTTTACAGCTCTATATTGATACTTTGACTTCAGAAAAGGTTTTGAATGGATCTCCGCTTCTCTGACCAACAGGGCCTGATTATCTGCATGTGCTGGACTCTGTATTATGGTCTGCTCAGTGCCTTTGTACCAGTGTATGGATGGCTCCTGGTTCTGAGAGGACTTGTAGGCTTTGGCATTGGAGGAGCTCCTCAGGCGTAAGTTTACATATGACAACATGAAACCTGATTTACCATACTTTCCAGACTATAAGCCGCACTCACCCCGTCTCCAACGTCTCACCATCGCTTCATTGATGCCAAGCTTATGTGCAGCAGCTCAGGCCTTCCTAATCCGAATGACAAATGACATGGAATAACGAATGACTACTAATTTGACGTAAGATTTGGCATAAGTGTCATTCCATTTCTCAAGGGAGAAGATGGTCATAAGAACGGATAACACATTGTCATTCTATGGGATATTGGTGACATTTCCTTTAGAGAGGTAGACAGAGATTATAACAAGGAGAAAGCACTGTCATTCTTATGAATTACAGTGTCACTCCACTGAGTGTAAGTGTCATTCCATTTCTGAAGGGAGAAGGTTGTCGTCGTTATTCCGTTATTCGAAGTCATCTGTCATTCCCATTATAGCTGTCATTCCATTTACACTATTCCAAATGACAAGGGAGCAGTTGTTACGCCAAATCTTACGCCAGATTTTAGTGATCATTTGTGATTACATGTCATTCGGATTAGGAAGGCCCCAGCAGCTCTATTTCCTTCTTCATCAGCCGGATCGATCCTTAGCCGAGAAAACATAAATTAGCCGCATCATTTTAGAGCCACGGGTTCACAGTGTGTGGAAAAAAGTAACGGCTTATAGAGCTGAAATTACGGTATAACCTCCTGTGGTGAAAATAACATTCACTTGCATGTTCTTATCATCCATTAAACTATCTGGAACTAACTTTCCGTATGGTTTTAGGGTTACACTGTACTCTGAGTTTCTCCCAGTAAAGGCCAGAGGAATCTGCATCATGCTGATAGCGGTAATATGATGGTTTATTTTGAATTAGAGTGATCTGATTAAATATAATGCTCATTTATTTACACCTCGTTGATGTGTTTGCGTCCATCAGGGCTTCTGGGCTATCGGTGCTGTGTTCGAGGTCCTCCTGGCCTTGTTGGTGATGCCCACACTCGGCTGGCGGTGGCTGCTCGGTCTGTCCACTTTACCAATGGCACTGTTTATTTGTCTCTGCAATGTAAGTATTTTCTTTGTCATTGGCTTTAATTATTATAGATGATACGTTGTATTAGGATTGAGGAGGTGATGTAACGACCAGTGGCCCCGCCCCATTTCTCCATTTTGAATTTATAGGCACTGACAGTCCCATAGCAGCGCGTTCATTGTTTTTGTAAATTGTCTGTAAATTCTGTCCGATCGAAGAAGCCTGGGAGACACTACAGTGATAAAAACTGTTCCAGTTACTCCCGTGATTGACACAGTAAACGTAGAGACCCAGAGGTATGTTAGTTTAATACATTTACGTTTACCCACACACTAACCCACCAACACACTAACCGGACCATCACTAAACTAGAATCCAACCCCAGTCACTTCACAGATACATGGAACAAGAATGTATGAGGAATAGGGATGCAAATTATTGATTAATTCATTAATCATTAGTTGGTTGACCTTACCGATTGATTAACGATTAATTGATAAACGGCATTTTTCCTAAGAACCTGAATTTCTTTTTCAATACGGTCTATAAGAAAAAAAGCTAAATATTGTTTATATACTTAATGAAAAAAGCATGTCATGTTCCTTAATGACTGATTTATTGAACTGTTGGATACAGTCAGTGTTTCATGTGGAATTCATCTGTGTAATGGGGGGTGCACGCGTGCGTTTTGCCGGTTGGCAGGTGCACGAGTGTTCGTTTCGTTGGGGGGGGTACTTGCACGTGTGCAGTACAGCCAGGGGATGCGTGCGTGTTGGTTGGTAACCACATGCATGCGTGCGTCACTTTCCGTCCTACGTGCTACGTCGTACGTCCTGTGTTTTCAGCTTCTGTCTCACTGACCGTGGACTATACCAACCTCCAGGGAAAACGCTCCGATACCGACCCCCCATTTGTGTACATATTTATTTGGGGGTGTACCGCTCCCACAAACAGACGGTGGGTCTGTGTTTGGCTCCACCATGTCCATAAAGACATTCTAACTCATTAATGCCATGATCTGGTTTAATGACCGGCTATCCCAGCTGCGGCGTTGCAGCACAGACAAACCGGCAGCCTTCGGACAGGTGTGGACAGGTAGACAAGGGCAATTCACTGACAATTAATAATTTAATCGAGCAAATTCTTATCGACAACTAATTGTTAGTCGGTTAATGGTCTACATCCCTAATGAGGAAACATTAAAAACACAACCAATGCTGTCTATTGACTGTGAAACAGTGTTGATAGTATTTCTCCATTACTACCCCCTTGGTTACAACACGCAGACATGACACTATCCACGGGCTGACCTTTGACCCCACCACAGTGTTTTCACTGTCATCGTTCTTGCAGATCTCCAAACCTTGAACCCAGACACAGCAGAACTGTTCATATGTCAAAGGGACTTAAGGCTTTGGAATTCTTCCACCGTGTAGTAACTTGTGCTGAAAACCACATAGTGAACTAACTGCATGTAGGTCCAGGGGGGCAGAGTCCAGATCTTGCACCAGTCAGACACCAGTAGCTCGTAGGGTCTATATCCTTCATATCGCCGATCTTCTCCAAATACCTTTCCTTAGCAGTGGTGTTGAGCTTCTCCCCATAGGGACCCCTTGCTTTCGCCGCCGCCTTATCCAAATCTTGATCCATTTCCTGTACGTTGGTACTATGCTGTTGCCCATAGCAACCAATAGCTTCTAAGTTCAAAATGGCGCATCTTACCAGATATGTCACATGATATGACCAAGGTTATAATAGTTTTGGATTTTTCATTATAGTTTAGTTTTTTGTAGTTTAGACTTCTTTTTTCTCTAATTCAGTTAGTTTCAGTTAGTTTTTAGAGCAGGTTTGCTAGTTTTTATTAGTTTTTGTTTTTTCTAAATGCTTAGATTTACTTTTGTTTTTGTATTAGTTTTAGTTTTTTTATATGTTTTCTCTTCCTCACCATTGTATTCAAATAAATCTGATACAGGACTCTGCTGCTTTCTCCCAACTTTAGTCTCAATTTTGCCAGGTAGAGTTAAGACGAGAAGCTGACTCTAAAACAACAAGTGATGTGAAGTGCCGGACCGCGAAGTGCTGAATGGTGCCAGCAGCTAAGATTGCTCGAGCGAAATAAATTGATTTCATATCAATCCAACACTGACAAAAATGAAAACGAAGGGAATTTTATCCATAATTTTTATACGTTTTAGTTAGTTTTATAAGCACACAATACAGTTTCAGTTAGTTATCATTTTTTCTTTTAATTATAGTTTTTATTTATTTCAGTTAACGAAAATGTTTTTCTAAGTCTAGTTTTGGTCATTTTGTTAGTTTTTGTTAATGATAACCTTCGATATGACGTGTGTCCTCATTCCTAATGTACAGTATCTGTGCTTTCAGGTAAATGCATACTGTTAAACTCTCAAATGAACATTGATCTTTCTTCGTTAATGTGCTCAGTGTGAGTTTTGGTGCTTGATTTTGTGCTACACAGTGGCTACCAGAGAGTCCTCGTTTTGATGTGCTAGCAGGAAGAAGAGAAAAGGCTATGCTAACTTTGTCACGCATCGCCAAAGACAATGGGAAGTCTTTGCCTCAAGGGACACTGATCGCTTTTAAACAGGTGAATATACACTTTCATGCACCTGTGTGTTGGTTTAGAATGAAAACACTGAGCCTGTTTACATGACTATAAAAGTAGAATAACTGGGAATAATCCGATAATGACCATAATCAGATGTGACACATTTTCAGTCACTTCATAAATGTGATAATGGAAAAACCCTGGTTTACATATTTCCGTCCATTATTTGATTTATTTCAGAGTACGTATGTGTGTTATGACGTCAGACGTACACTTCCTGTCATTTTTCAAACATCCAGTCTTGTCTTGTTTCCATGGTAATAAAACCACAGAATAGGTCACATGTTGCTGCTATCCTTCATTTCATCTCAGTGTTTGTTTGCCTTTTTCCTTACACTCACGTGTCATTGTGTAACTTCAGTTTATATAGATTTTATTTTTTTACACATGTTCAGATGTAAATCAATCAATCAATCAATCAGATGAACCTGTTTACATGTGTGAAGACATCAGAGTATTGGGGACAAATCAAAGTGTGTTAATCTGATTTATTATAATCAGATTACTGCTGATATCGGATAAAGCCGATCAGATTATCCTGTTTACATGATCAATAATAATCTGGTAACTGCAGATATCAGATACTGATGGGAGTATTGGTGTGAATGTAAACAGACTCACTGATACAGTGGTCGACTATTAAAAAAAAAAAAAAAAAAAAAAATCACTTATTTTCTATTTTTGTGGTTTAAATTTCACAGAACAGCCGTGGAAGAATCCAAGATCTGTTCTCAGCTCAGTACTGGAGGACGACTCTTCTACTGTGGTTTATCTGGTCAGTCTGAGTTTGGGTTTTCTGTACGCTGTGCTTTCGTTTAGTTATTTAATCAATACAGGATTCTTAACGAGGATAATAAAAATCTGTTCAGGAAAGTTCTTGGTTCAGTGTGTGCCAGTCGGCCTGTCCTACTGTGACTGTGCACATCTGTTTAAGAGTATGCATCAGTTTATTACAGGTGGGCTCAGATGTGTTGAAAGGCCTTGGTGGGTGGAATAGTGCTGGTATATTGTCCTTATATGGTACATGTGAGTGTGAGTGTGAATGTGTGAGCAAATGAGTAATGGGTCAATAATGTAAAGCGCTTTGAGTAACCAAAAAAGCACGATATAAATCTAATCCATTATTATTATTATTACTATTATTTACATGGTCAGATACTCAGAGGGACGGACTGGTACATAGAAATGTCAGATACCAGACAGAGGCTGAAATACTGTGTTTACAGGCAGTAAGAATAGCAGGTATCTGACATGGAACCACATCCTGTAATATGAGAAAGAAATGGACAAAAATCTAAAACTGACACTTTGAAAAATATTACAATGTAGTCTATATATATATATATATATATATATATATATATATTTTTTTTTTTTTTATTTTTTTTTTTTTTTTTTAAATTTAAATATAATTGTGATTCAATAATTAAATAATATTTTGGATGTGTTATTCCGTTGTTTTGTTTTGGTTCTGTTTTTGTTTGTTTTTGGGTTTTTTCATTTTTATGGAGGACTCTTTCAGTAGCAAACTAAGGTTTTTCAATTTCAAATATGTTTTTTTTACCAGTAAAAAAAAATCAGACTGCAGAAGTATAATATGAAACAAAACTGCAGTTGAAAATGTATCCAAATATATAAGAAAATGAGTCTGGAAATGACATGTCGTTCTATCCAGCAATTCAGTAACAGCCTGATCACTCTCTAATTACTTTGATATTTATGGACAAATTCATCGTGGAAAAATTTGTACCCTTTATTGATTTTGTTCTTTTTGGTTACAGAGTTTTCTTCAATGAACCTTCCAACATCTGCAAATATAATATTTGGTAAATGGCTCAGACAGGTTGTGTCCACTGTCTTATTCATTTTGTCTCACTGTGTTGATGCTTGGCAGGAAGTCCTTTTCTGCGACTATTCCGTATTTCCGTCCAGTGTGAAAAAGGTCGACTCTGATGTTAGCTACTGTATGAATATTAGGATGGGTTAAATACACAGACCAGTTTTCTCTGTGGGGAGGATAAAGTGAGTTAACCTTAATGCACATCATAATGACAGTATAAATGAGGACATGTTATGTGAATTCATCATCACACTTGGTCCAGGTTTGTCTCCAAGAGGCAGGAAGTGCAGGGTTCCATTTCCTGTCTCTGCATGGAGTTTACATGTTCTCCTGTTTTGCGTGGGTTTCTTCCCATCTACTGTATGTGAGCTTCATTATCCGGGCCGTCCCCTCTAAGTCCACTTCTGCCCAGGTTGTGGTTTAGGTCCAAAGTATTGGTTGATGTCTGTGCTGTGGTGGACATCTGCTCATAGAGGGACTGGATATGCACAGAAGAAACAAGGAGGCACTGGAAGCATGAAGCTGTTTTTAAGGATGGGCCAATACAATTCAGTATCAGTATCGGGGTCCGATACCAACATAATTCACAGATTGGAAATTTCCGATCCAACCTGCAGAGATTTCCGATCTATGAGCCATGTCTGTGCTTTAATGTTATCTGCTGAAATTACTCCACAATTGATTCCATGCTGCTCTGCTAGTTAGCTGCAAAAAGTGGAATGGACTTCCTGAACGGAGGTGTGTGTCAGTGAGACACAGATTAATGAGACACGCCTGTGTTCAGAAAATCCATTCCACAGTTTGCAGCCAGCCAACAGGTGAGCATTGAGCAGCGCAGTGGCTGAGCAACATTTGATCACAACATGTCCGCTGTGTGGAATTTAGGGGTGTAACAGTGCATTTGTTTGTACCGAACTGTTTCCATTCAGGGCCTTTGATACAATACAGAAGTGAACCGAACACAAACTGAAAACACACAGCTCAGACCAGACCACCACACACACACCCCATGTGTGCACTAACTCAATGGTGCTACTTTTTAGCATTTTTAATCAGTTATTAATGAGGTGTGTGTGTGTGTGATGCATAATGTAATTTTCTTTTTTTTTCACAGCAGTTTCGTTGTACTGACTGGTGCAATGGCATTAAAGCTTTCTGATTCTGAAATCAACAATAATGATAATAATAATATTAAAGCAAACACAGCTCTGGTATCGGAATAGTATCGGTATCAGCAAATACCCAAATTCAGGTATCGGGATCAGATCAGAAGTGAAAAAAATGCAGATGGGTTCATCCCTAGTTGCTTTTGCCCCATGTGAACTCTTCCATCCACTTCTATTTGAGTCTTCTACTAAACTCCTGTACTGTCACTTTGTCCACAGGTTTGGAAACGCCTTCTCCTATTATGGGATAGTTTTGCTGACAACAGAACTGTTCCAAGCTGGAGATTCATGTAGAAGTAAGAACTTCTGTCCTCTCCTTTATCCTGTCCATCCTTTTGGATCAGCCTTACTGTATTTTGTATTTTTTTAACTTTAACAAACTTCTTTGTCTCTCGTAGCCACTCAAGGAGCCAAGATTGAACCAAGCTGTAGTTTTGAATGCAGGTATTTGACAGCTGATGACTACAGGGACCTTTTATGGACCACTTTAGCTGAATTCCCAGGTGAAATGCTCCCTTTCTCTATTGTTGACTGTGGAATTCAAACTGCTAAGTGAACATATTGTTGTCAGGTACATATTTGATCTTCATTGTTCAAGTGTGAGTCAGGAATGGGTGTGGTTTAAGAGTGATTCACTGTATGAGGCCTACAGGCTGTGCCATAGTTCATATCATGTCTATAGAGGGTGGATTTCACCCAAAACATCCGAATTGTGCATTAAGACCTGCTGTGGGTGGCGCCTTTAGAGTCTGTTCTACTCAACTTCATTTATAAAGCACTTGAAGAGTTGAACTGCAACTAGTAT
The DNA here is from genome assembly GCF_902148855.1 of Sphaeramia orbicularis. Classification (NCBI taxonomy): domain Eukaryota; kingdom Metazoa; phylum Chordata; class Actinopteri; order Kurtiformes; family Apogonidae; genus Sphaeramia; species Sphaeramia orbicularis. The sequence goes on from NC_043968.1 coordinate 78,835,472, forward strand.
TTGAGTAATTCAAGTGTAAAAAAATCCTTGACTTTTTTTACTTGAGTATTCATTTAATTATTAATTTCGATTACTTGTGTTCCGCCCGTGGATGTTGTTCTACATGGACTGTAAACAGTGACGCACACGACTCCGAGTCAAAAAGTTGGTTCTGTGGAAGAGAAAGAGGAGACCGTCAGTAAAAGGCCAAAGATGTCCATAGTTTGGAATCACTTCCGACTGAAAAAACAGATAGTCTTGTTCAGTGTACGTTCACATCTGAAGTCGGTACAAGGCAAACACCGTCTGCCATTCAACAGTAGAAGAACATTAGCCCTTTTACAGCAGCACTGATTAGAACAGAGGATATGCATTGGTTGTCATTTATGAGGGCTGGGTTTGAAAAAAAGTATCAGACTAATGTGGCTGTGTCCTTTTGTTTCAGGTCTTCTGGTCATCATCGTGGTCATCGACCGTATCGGTAGGAAACGGAGCATGGCGCTGTGCTTCTTCATGTTTTCCTTGTGTATTGTGCCGCTGTACGCGTGCATCGGACGGTGCGTCTTCCTGAGTTTGGATGTTACTATGGTGTCAGAATAAATAATTCATATCAGTAACGATGTCTGATTATACTGTTTCCGTGTTTCTTCATGTAGGTTGGCCATCACAATCTTAATATTCATTGCGAGAGCTTCCATCTCTGGTGGATACCAAGTGGTTTTTGTTTATACACCAGAGGTAAGTCTGTACAGAAGTAGAGCACTGAGCCAGTTCAACTTCAGACATAGGCCCATCCCAACTGAACCCTTGGCCCCTCCCCCTTACCCCTCCCCCTTTAAACCCAGTTCTAAGGGGTAGTGATATAATCATTCCTCTCTGAAATGGTCCAACCCTTCCAGACCTGTTCCGTCGTCATCAGTCGTCGATGTCACTATAAACAGATGTTCTAACTTTGTTTGGGACAGAATTCCACAAACAGCAGAAATGCGATCTATAACACATTGAAATGACATTAAACGGACGGTCACATGATTCATTTGTTTCTGCTGTAAATCTGTCCATTTGTGTGTTTCTTTGGTCACTGCTGCTCTGTTTTGCTGTGTTTACCTCCATCTGACCGATGACTGGAACTGAATTATGGGAAATTTATCAGACCCCTGTGTTTGGAGTGTGGTCCTGGAGGGTCAAACAGCCCCTCCCCCTTAGCCCCTCCCCTGTGACTCATCGAGAATCGGGACACCCCTACCCCTTCACCTGAACGCTCAAAATGGGGGGGGGTAAGGGGGAGGGGCCAAGGGGTGCATTGAGATTGGGCCTTTGTCTCTACTCTGTTAAGTACTCTTTTAAGAGTTTTTATGGCCATTTTTTGGAAAAACAGTTGAAAAAAATGTGGTCTTGAACTTAAAGTGAATAATATAATATCATATCATATATTATAATATGAAATTCAATTTTTTTTTTTTTTTTTTTTTTCAGTGAAATGAATACTGAAGATACAATTATTCAGAATGTTTTCGGAATCAAAATCATATTTAATCTGAGTCTGAGATCACAACTGTAAATTTCAGTTGCAAAATATACTTGTGTGATTACCTCCGCCAAGGAGGTTATGTTTTTGCCAGGGTTTGTTTGTTTGTCTGTCTGTCTGTTTGTTTGTCTGTCCGTTAGTGTGCAACATAACTCAAAAAGTTATGGACAGATTTGGATGAAATTTTCAGGGTTTGTTGGAAATGGGATGAGGAAGAAATGATTAAATTTGGTGGTGATCGGGGGTGGGGGGGCCCACGGGGGGGGGGGGGCCACTGATCGTTAGTGTGCAACATAACTCAAAAAGTTATGGACAGATTTGGATGAAATTTTCAGGGTTTGTTGGAAATGGGATAAGGAAGAAATTATGACATTTTGGTGGTGATCGGGGGTGGGGGGGCCCACGGGGGGGGCCACTGATCAGCCTTGGCGGAGGTCTACGCTCTCCGAGTGCTTCTAGTTACTTTATTTTTTCCAAATTAACAAACTACCCCCATATACTGAAAATATACAGATTAAGTGCATTGTAAGACAAATTAAATAAATGCTGTTAGATGCAGATAAAAGCCTATGTCTGTGTTTTTCTTTTTTTTTTGGTCTGTATAAATAATATACACTGTAAATACTTTACAAATGAAACTAAAGTTTATTTATTTGGACAGTTTTTTACTATAATCAGTCAAATGGAACACACACCAGTGTCTTATACTAGATTTAGTGGTAAATCTACATGTACCTGAACAATACAAACCATCACTACTATCAAAAACATACTTGTTGTTGAGAACTTTTTTGAAATACTTGAAATACAAGATTATTTGTTGACCCATATTCAATCTGCTGTGATCCTGTTCTCCATTAGGTGTTCCCTACAGAAACAAGAGCCTTAGCAATGGGGACTGCCAGCGCCATGGCCAGAGTGGGAGCCCTTATCACCCCTTTTGTGGCTCAGGTATGAGAGAAGGATCTGTTATATTTGAGAAAATGTCCGTCTGAGAATGCATCAGGTGAAAAAGGTAACACATGGAGCCTAAAGTTACACTGCAGCTTTAATGTGAGGTCTGAGGGAGTGACAGGATGATACCCTGAAAACAAATGTGTGTTAAACATCTGCACATCAGAGGCCTTTAAACTGGGATAATGCAGAGGGAAGATGGGTGTGGGTAAGGGAGATGAAGCATCCCACAGTTGTATTTCAATCAATCAAATTTTCTTCATATACAGGGTTCCCTCTGGGTCTTAAAAAGTCTTAGAAGTCTTGAATTTACAAATCTGCATTTAATAACTTTAAAAAGTCTTTAAAAGGTATTAAATTTGATCAGGTTGGTCTTAAATTATGTTGCTATAATTGTGTTTGCTGGATTGTGTTTAAATGTGTCTGGGAAACCCTAACCCTGGAGGAGACCCCTAACCCTAACCCTTGGTCAGAACAGACATCCTTATATCTGACCTGTTCAGACAATTAGATCTGATGCAGGTCTGTAGTAGACCAGACTGATGGGGTTTCTGATGCAGGTCTATAGTGGACCAGACTGATTGGGGTTCTGATGCAGGTCTGTAGTGGACCAGACTGATGGGGGTTCTGATGCAGGTCTGTAGTGGACCAGACTGATGGGGTTTCTGATGCAGGTCTATAGTGGACCAGACTGATTGGGGTTCTGATGCAGGTCTGTAGTGGACCAGACTGATGGAGTTTCTGATGCAGGTCTGTAGTGGACCAGACTGATGGAGTTTCTGATGCAGGTCTGTAGTGGACCAGACTGATGGGGTTTCTGATGCAGGTCTGTAGTGGACCAGACTGATTGGGGTTCTGATGCAGGTCTGTAGTGGACCAGACTGATTGGGGTTCTGATGCAGGTCTGTAGTGGACCAGACTGATGGAGTTTCTGATGCAGGTCTGTAGAGGACCAGACTGATGGGGGTCCTGATGCAGGTCTGTTGTGGACCAGACTGATGTTGGTTCTAATGCAGGTCTGTAGAGGACCAGACTGATGGTGGTTCTAATGCAGGTCTGTAAAGGACCAGACTGATGGGGGTCCTGATGCAGGTCTGTTGTGGACCAGACTGATGTTGGTTCTAATGCAGGTCTGTAGAGGACCAGACTGATGGTGGTTCTAATGCAGGTCTGTAGAGGACCAGACTGATGGGGGTTCTGATGCAGGTCTGTAGAGGACCAGACTGATGGGGTTTGTGATGCAGGTCTGTAGTGGACCAGGCTGATGTTGGTTCTAATGCAGGTCTGTAGAGGACCAGACTGATGGTGGTTCTAATGCAGGTCTGTAGAGGACCAGACTGATGGTGGTTCTAATGCAGGTCTGTAGAGGACCAGACTGATGGTGGTTCTAATGCAGGTCTGTAGAGGACCAGACTGATGGGGTTTCTGATGCAGGTCTGTAGTGGACCAGACTGATGGGGTTCTGTTTTGTCCTCCAGGTGATGCTCAGGACCTCCACCTATCTGACCCTGTCGGTGTACTGTGGCTGTAGTCTGCTGGCTGGGGGGGCATCCTTGGTCCTGCCCATTGAGACTTTAGGAAGGGGTCTGCAGGAGGCAGGTCCTGACCCAGAGGGGGGACGGAGACAGGAGACCGCCACCACAGACAACTAGGCCCCACTGAGAACACAGACAGAAGACATCAGGTCCTGTGTCCTGTCCTCAGACTGCTGCAGTCCAACGCCACAGGAGCTGTTTATTATGGGATGTGGTTGGTGGAAACCATGTGATCACAGACGGATAACGGAGGGAAGGATCATGTGATCACAGACGGATAATGGAGGGATGGATCATGTGATCACAGACGGATAACGGAGGGAAGGATCATGTGATCACAGACGGATAATGGAGGGATGGATCATGTGATCACAGACAGATAACGGAGGGATGGATCACTGTTCATGTCAAATGTGAAAGGACGCCCACTCTGTTCCTGCTTTATTTCCAGTCTGTCTGATCGGATCCATTAGAGCAGGGGTGTCAAACTCATTTTAGTTCTGGGGCCACATTCAGCTAAATTTGATCTGAAGTGGGCTGGACCAGTAAAATAATAATGTATAAATAATGTCAACTCCAAACTTTTCTCTATGATTTACAGTGAAAAAAGTAAAATTACATTATGAAAATGTTTACATCCACAAACTATCCTTTCAAACAATATGAATAACATGAACAAACTGAAAAAAAATTGTAATTTTAACACTATTGTGCTTTAGTTTATTATTTCCACATGTACATTATAACTTACAGATCACAGTGGAACAGATAAACCAAATATTTACTAATCAGTGGAATGTTATTAAAATTGCACTTCTCTTAAGACATTTCAGGTTGTTCATATTTGTTCTGGTTATCCAGATTTTTGGCGAAGTTATACTTTGTTATAGTGTAAATACATGAAAACATTTACGTTTACGAAGAGAAAAATTTGGAGTTGTGAGTATTTATAGGTTATTATGAGATTTAATTGGTTTGAATGTGGAACCTGAACTAAAATGATTGTTAATATCTTAGTGTAATTTTTGCATTTCACGCATTCATCCCAGGGGCCGGACTAGACCCTTTGGCGGGCCGGATTTGGCCCCCGGGCAGCATGTTTGTCACCTGTGCATTAGAGACAGCAGAGGGACTGATGGACACCGTAGAGCACAGGGGCCAAAACCGGCCCACCGAAGGGTCCAATCCGGCCCATGGGATGAATTTGTGAACTGCAAAAATTACACTGAAGTTATGAACAATCAAGGATGTTAAAATGATTTTAGGTCAATTCAATGTAAAGTGGGTCAGACCTGTAAAATACTACCATAATAACCTATAAATAATGAAAACTGCAAATTTTTCTATTTGTTTTACTTAAAAAAAGAAACAGTTAAATTATACAAAAATGTTTACATTTACAGACTAGCCTTTTACAAAAAAAAGTAAATAACCTGAACAAACATGAACAACCTTAAATGTCTTAATAGAAGTAAGTGGAGTTTTAATAATATTCTGCCTGTTATTAAATGTTTTGGGTATTTGTAGATCCATTTTGATCTGTAAGTTGTAATGCACATGTATAAATGATAAACTATGGTGTAATATTGTAAAAATTGCACTTATTTTTCTTGTGTGTTGTATGTTCAAGTACAGTTGTAGATGTAAACTTTTTCATCACAGAATCTTACTTTTTTCACTCAAAAACACAGAGAAAACTTTGGAGTCAACATTATTCATAAGTTCTTGTGCTATTATTTATATTATTTTACTGGTCCAGCCCACTTTATATCATATTAGTCTGCATGTGACCCCTGAACTAAAATGAGTTTGAAACCCCTGCTGTAGAGGGTCTGTTTAGAGGACACATCTGAAGACAGGGACAGGGTCATCAGTCCACAGTTATGACGCAGGATGACAGTTACTTTCAAAGCCCTCATTTAACCCAACATTTTACAGACTGTTGTCCTTGTTTTCTACATAAACATTTTTGGTAAAAAAAAAAAAAAGTTTATTTATTTCAATAATAAACCCTGGGTCTGTTACTAATTAAAGCCATCCAGTCTGATTTAGTTATTTATTTTATTTTATTTTATTCATTTATTTATTTATTTAGTTTTGTCCAGTCTGATTTAGTCTGTACTGACTTTCACTTTATGAGATCATAGATAAATCACATAATATATACACTCAAAGAAGCATGCATACATTGGACATTAGTCCTTTACACATGGCAGATGTGGGCGGGTCATGACAATTTGGCTCAGATACGACTGAATGGAGCACATCAGGGATTTAGAAGAGGGTATACGACTGAAAAATAAATAGGTATAGGCTGCATACCAGTGTGTACCCTGGACTACAGCAGTGGCCTTTACTGTCTCTACTGTAAATACCAACTAACTAAGGCTCCGCCCACTAAGGTTATTATCGTTAACAAAAACTAACGAAATGACCAAAACTAGAATATAAAAAACATTTTCGTAAACTGAAATAAATAAAAACTATAATTAAAAGAAAAAAACGCTAACTAACTGAAACTGTATTGTGCATTTACAAAACTAAAACGTATAAAAATTATAGATAAAATTCCCTTTGTTTTCATCTTAGTCGGTGTCTGATTGATATGACATCAATTTATTTCGCTCAAGCAATTTTTGCTGGCGGCACCGCACGACACTTCACGGTCTGACACTTCTGGTCACTTGTCGTTTAGAGTCGTCTTCTGGTCTCCACTCTACCTGGAAACATGGAGACTAAAGTTATGAGAAAGCAGCAGAGCCCTGTCTGGGATTTATTTGAATATGACGGTGAGAAAGATAAAAGATATATAAAAAAACTAAAACTAAACTAAAACTAATCAATTAGAAAAAAACAAAAACTAGTAACAACTAGCAAACCTGCTCTAAAAACTAATTAAAACTAACTGAATTAGAGAAAAAAAAGTCAAAATTAAATAAAACTAAACTAGAATGAAAAATCCAAAACTATTATAACCTTGCCCACCACAGGAGGTCTAATGCACAGTTCAGATTTTTGGGTGAAATCTGATGTGTGTATGTGTTGGTTCATATTCCACATTAAATATGACTTGTATCAGTTTTGAGTCTGAACTGAATGTGACCCTGAAGTGACCCACATGCACTAAAGACGTCCTGACGGAATACGTGACCACGCAGACACACACTGTGTTTACAGAAGTAACACTCCTGGGGCAAGGTTATTATCGTTAATGAAAACTAATGGAATGACAAAAACTAGAATTGAAAAAACATTTTCGTTAACTGAAATAAATAACTATAATTAAAAGACAAAACGATAACTAACTGAAACTGTATTGTGTGTTTACAAAACTAACTAAAACGTATAAAAATGATGGATAAAATTCCCTTCGTTTTTGTTTTTGTCAATGTCAGATTGATATGAAATCAGTTTATTTCACTTGAACAATTTTAGCTAGCGGCACAATATGACACTTCACAGTCCGTCACTTCTGGTCACTTGTCATTCAGAGTCGTCTTCTCGTCTCCACTCTACCTGGAAACATGGAAACTAAAGTTGGGAGAAAGCTGCAGAGTCCTGTCTGGGATTTATTTGAATATGACGGTGAGAAAGATAAAAGATATAAAAAAACTAAAACTAAACTAAAACTAATCAATTAGAAAAAAACAAAAACTAATATAAACTTGCAAACTTGCTCTAAAAACTAATTAAAACTAACTGAATTAGAGAAAAAGAAGTCAAAACTAAATAAAACTAAACTATAATGAAAAATCCAAAACTATCATAACCTTGCCGCCCACAGCAGGTCTAACGCACAGTTCAGATTTTTGGGTCAAATCTGATTTTTTTGTGTGTGTGTGTGTGTTGGTTCATATTCCACATTAAATGCGACATGTATCAGTTTTGAGTCTGAACTGAATGTGACCCTGAAGTGACCCACATGCACTAAAGACGTCCTGACGGAATACGTGACCACACAGACACACACTGTGTTTACAGAGGTAACACTCCTGTGGGGTGTCACTGCTTCACCAGAGGGAAAGATCTGTTTCTATTTGATCTTCTGTTTCTCATAGAAACATCCACAGAAACATACATACATTATTTCATAAACATACAATCTCTGCCTCATATGTTTATCATATTGGAATCCTTTTGTTGATGTTATTGATTGGATGAAAGTTCAGATGATTCCTCATAAATACTTTATCAGGTTAAAGAAGGATCCTTCAGGGTTATTTACACAGATTATCCTGCTAAAAAACTACATGCTGAAATCCCAAACAGACAAACTAGTATTTGTGGGTCCATCCACCAAGGCTATTATCGTTAACGAAAACTAACAAAATAACGAAAACTAGAATTGTAAAAACATTTTCATTAACTGAAATAAATAAAAACTATAAGTAAAAGAAAAAATGATAACTAACTGAAACTGTATTGTGTGCTTACAAAACTAAAACAGATAAAAAGTATGGATAAAATTCCCTTCATTTTCATCTTTATCAATGTTGGATTGATATGAAATCGATGTGTTTCACTTGAGCAATTTTAGCTAATGGCACCATATGATAGTTAATGGTCCATCCCTTCTGGTCACTTGTCATTTAGAGTCGTCTTCTCGTCCCCACTCTACCTGGAAACATGGAGACTAAAGTTGGGAGAAAGCAGCAGAGTCCTGGATAGGATTTATTTGAATATGATGGAGAAGAGAAAAGATATTTAAAAAAAAAAAAAAAAAAACAAACAAAAAAAAACAACCTAAAACTAAACTAAAACTAAGCATTTAGAAGAAAATAAAAACTAATAAAAACTAATAAAAACGAGCAAACCTGCTCTAAAAACTAATTAAAACTAACTGTATTAGAGAAAAAAAAGTCAAAATTAAATAAACTAAACTATAATGAAAAATCCACAACTATTATAACCTTGTCATCCACAGATGGAGCTGCTCCTCCTCTGGCATCGTTCATACACCAACAAACTGTGGATGGACTTCAGCAGATTTATGATCCACTGGGTTTACACACACTCTGTGCGTTTCCATGACAACTTTTATTCCTGGTTTAATCTGAATAAACATTAGATCCTATTTCAGATGACCATGTAAACACCTTATTCCAGTTGAAAAAGAATAGTTTGGATTAAATTTAAATCCAAATAAAGTCACTGGTTTAATCCCCTTTTTATTCCGGTCAAAATTATTCCTCGGACATGTAAACCCTTTATTCCGTTTGGACTTTATTCCTTCCATTCTGCGCATGCTCATTGTCTTGTCCTGTCGCGATGACGCACACATTCTGCGCTGGTGGAAGAATATGCACTGCAGTCTAGTCAACCCAAACCGTTCCAGTGGGCTATTCTGATGGGATCTACCAGCCTGGAAAACCCTGAAGGAAGAGTTCACCATTTGTTTTTTTTATTCATTCATTTGTCATGCACTAATGAGTTCGATAAGTGGGTAAATCAGTTTGTACTGCAGTGCACTGATTGCTTTGTTCTCGCAGCCCTTCCGTTAGCTTAGCTTAGCCTAGTTTAGCATAATGGCTTCATTCCTATGGTCAGACGTAGCCAGGCTTTTATAGGTGATTTGTAGTATTTTACGAGTGATTTTGTGAAATTCAGTTCTCCCTAATCATTCCTTTAGTCCGGTGGGGTCAATATGATCACAAATTGAGGCTCAAATCATGGCCATGTGACTTACTGCAGGAAGAAAATCTTGGGAAATGAAAACTAATGCAAAGCTAAAACGCTAAAGCAAAGCTAATTTAGCGCATGCATCCCTCCAACAAAAAGATTTTCCAACTTCCGTCAACACAACAGTCCCAAGATTGTATGAGTGCAGTAAATCGCGGATCTAAAAAAATAATTAGGGAGAATTGGATTTAAGAAAATCACTTACAAAAGACAACAAATCACCTTTAAAAAACTGGCTACATGTGACCATGGAAATGCAGTGACTATGCTAAGCTAAGCTAACAGAAGGGCTGTGAGAACAAGGCAACGTGAGCACTGCAGCGCAAACCCTTTGGCTCACTGATCTACCTCATTAATACCTCATGTAAACCTTTATTCAGGTGTAACATTTCCATGTAAACAGAAGAGAAAATACTCTAGTTCTGAAATAATTTCTTCTGGAAAAATAAATCAGATTTAAAAAACATCACGTAACCGTACCCACTGTGTCATCTGGAGTAAAAATGGAGAAGTTACTTTGTACAGATGCCCCAAAAAGGAAGAAAATCACTGTTTTATTATTAATTTATTTCTCTTACTTCCTAAATTCTTCATTCACAAGTGTAAATTGTGTAACAGAACTACATTTTATTTACTTTCTGAAGGATGTTGAACATTATTTAAAGCTTTTAGAGAAACTTGGGTACAAAAAGTGATACAGGCGACACAGTGGTGCAGTGGATAACACTGGTGCCTCACAGACAGATGGTCCTGGGTTCAATTCCAACCCTTCTGTGTGGAGTTTACATGTTCTCCTGTGTCTCTGGTACTCTGGCTCCTCCCACCATCCAAACACATGCACTGATAGGTTAATGGGTTAATCCTAATTATCCATAGGTGTGAATGTGACAGTGTTTGTTTGTCTCTGTATGTTCAGTCCTGAGATGAACTGGTCACATGTCCAGGGTAGCTGGGATAGTGAGGATAAAGGGAGGTTCAGAAAATGAATGAATGAATGAATGAATGGAAACAAAGAGGCTCTAAAAACCATCAATATTTGTACTCATTCCAAATCTTTTATTCCTTCAGCTATCACACTTTTAAACTCTGACAGAAGCCATTGTAGTCATTTTATATGATTTTTTTTTTTTTTTTTTTTTTTTTTAAATATTGGCAGAACTAACAGGGTCTTTAGTCTGCACTGGTATTTATTGATTAGTTATTGTTGATGTTTAAATGCATTTATTCATAGTTGCTTTCAATAGTTCTGTATTTGTGCACTGATTTATTCATGTTTGTCACATTGCACTTTGGATGTGGGCTGATGTCTGTGGTAAGCTGCAAATGAATATCCTGTATGGGATAAATAAAGTTTTCTGAATCTGAATCTGATTTACACATTATAATTATGTACCCCTTCCCCCTGCCATATTTGTTGTTATTTTTCCTTGTTGTATACGCTGACTGTGTATTATACTTCGAGGAATAAAGATTTGTTCAGACTGAAGTCACATTGTAAAATATCAGATCTGTATCAGATTTAGGACCACATATGAAAGTGGTCTGAGTCAGATTCAGGATCACATATGAAAGTGGTCTGGGTCAGATTAGTGCTGTTCAGACTGTCTGTATCAGATCAGATCCAGGTCACATATGGACACAGTTACTTACAGTGTGAACAGAGCCTCAGTTCACCATCAGATCTGGTGAATTTAGAAACTAAATAAAAATAAACTCTCAGTAAGAAATGGACCATGTTGATAAATTGTGTTGTGCAGCAGTTGTGTTGTGTGGTATTAGACCGACAGCCCTGACCACAATAAAAATGAGGTGCTTGTAGATGAAAGACATGGTCCATCATCTGTCAGATCATCATCCACAGCAGTGAAGACTCCTCAGACTCCTCAGATTCGTCAACATTACAAACACACTATGGTTATGATTTCTGCTTCTATAAGCAGTGGTCATATGTTCTTTGTGGTGGAGTGTATGTGGTTTCATGTCTCAGTAGATGTCCAAAAGTCCCTCATCTCCTAATGCTGAGGACGTAGACTAGACTAGAGTCCATCTGCTTGGACCACCATCTGCAGCCTGTGGGTCTGGAACAGAGTAGTATTTATTAGTATTACTTTATTATTGTTGTTGTTGTTGTTGTTATTTTATTTTAATTTTTAATTTTTTTATCATTGTTGTTGTTGTGGTGGTGGTTATTATTATTATTGTTGTTGTTGTTGTTGTTGTTGTTGTTGTTGTCGTTTTTAGTAGTAGTAGTAGTAGTAGTAGTATTTTATTATTGTTGTTATTTTATTATTATTATTATTATTATTATTATTATTATTATATTGTTTTTATTATTGTTGTTGTTGTTATTATTGTCATTATTCTTATCATTATTATTATTATTACTATTATCATCATTTTATTTTATTTATTTTTTATTATTATTGTTGTTTTCATTGTTGTTATTATTTTATTTATTGTTATTATTATTATTCATTATTCATTATTATTATTATTATTATTATTATTATTATTATTATTATTATTATTGTTGTTGTTGTTGTTGTTGTTGTTGTTGTTGTTGTTGTTGTTGTTGTTGTTGTTGTTTGTAGATGTCTTCCTGTTGGTTATTGTGCTCAGACTGTTTCCACATTCATATTGGGGAGGAGGAGGAGGAGGAGGAGGAGGACATAGTCTGGCCAGTCACCTTGACAACATTGGCCCAATGACAGCGCACACGCAAACTAGGCCAGCCAATCAGAGGCGTCCTCCGGAGCTGCATGTCATTTCTGCCCTGCTGCCAACCAGGCCCCGGTTTGTTTGTCTGTCTGCGCTCCGGCGATGAAATCTGGGCACCGCACAGCTCCGTCCTAAAGCGGGGTGCATGTGTCCTCAGTGTCCGCTGCTGATGAGGACTCCCCCCGCCGGGCTGAGGACGCACGGAGCCGGACGCACAGGGACCGGGACGCACCGGGAGCGGCACCGGCCCATCCCCGGCGGAAGGCGCTGTTGGATGGGGCACGGACTACGCATTTTCTCCCCGGTGACAGAGACAATCTCGGCGCATCTTCACGGATAGGGGCCCCTCCTTCTCCTCCTCCTCCTCCCTCCTTGCTCCATCCCATCCCCTCTCTCCAGACCTCCGACCATGGCCCTGGTGACTCTGCAGCGGTCCCCCACCCCCAGTGCAGCATCTTCATCCAGCACCACCAACAGCAGTGCGGGGGAGGTAAGACCAAAGCCGGCTCCGTCTTTGTGTGGAACCTTTGTAGAACCCCTGTAGACCCCCCTGTGGACCCCTGTAGACCCCCCTGTAGTGTGTCTGGTGCTGGTCCATGCTCTGGTCCAGGCTCAGTCCTCTAAACCTGTGCTTTGCCTGCTTTGTTCCTGGGGTAGACTTGTTTATGTGAGTGGGGCAGCAGTGGATTTGTAAACACAATCCTGCAGGAGGAGGGGGTGGGGGTGTGGGGGTGGGGGCTTCAGCTGTCAGAACAAAGTCCTCCTTTTGCTCCTTTTGCAGAACCTGCCCATCTTTGCTCTGAGCTTGGGTTCACTTCGTACTGGTCTTGTATCTGCAGGGGTGGGGGGGGCACTAGTTTTACAGTCAGGGTGTGTGTGTGTGTGTGTGTGTGTGTGTGTGTGTGTGTGTGTGTGTGAAGTTGCACAAAATCCAAAACACAGATGGAAGTGAGATTAAGGGTCACGTGATACTAAGTAGACGGATGCTGTCAGAGATGGTCTTAAACATGTTTTCACACTATTTTGGATTCAAACACCAAATCAGAGCTGATTTAACCCTTTCATGCGTGGTGCTCACTACAGTGGACAGCTGTTCAAAGGTGTTCTCTTGTACACTGTAAAAAATGACTGTAGAATTAACACCAAAAAGTTGCAAAATTGCAACATAAAAAAAACTATAAGTGACAATACAAAGCAAAGTTGTTTATTTGAAAAGATTTTTTGTGTTAACGATTGAATCAAATATAGCTGTAGTTTTTACAGAAAGAGTATGTGAACGAAACCAGATTTGTATGTAGAAATTATGTATTTCTATTGTTCTTAGAAAATAAAACTGTAAATTGAAAAACAATGTGGTGCCGTTTAAATTGCAAGACTATAATGTAGAAATAATGGCCTATTTGCTTTTTTTTTTTTTTTTTTTTAAGTTATAAAAAAGTAAACATTTAAAAATTTAACATTTTGAATTTGTAAATTAATGGGTTGGTAGAGTTGGTAGAACGGCTCGTCCAGTAACCAAAGGGTTGGTGGTTCGAATCCTGGCTCCGACTGTCCATATGTCAAAGTGTCCATGGAAGACACTGAACCCTAAACTGACCTGATGGCTTTGGACACCATAAAGGTGTAGAAAATGCACTGAATAAGTGCAGTCCATTTACATCCAGTGTTAAATCTACATGTTTAAAATGTTAAATCTACATGTTACTCCATAAATATGTTTACAGTTGGATGTGTTTTTTTACAGTATTGTTCTGGAAACCACAGCTGCCAGGTTTTTTTTCAGTAAAAACACAGGATTTTTTTTACAGTGTATATTCGTGGGTTTGTTGTTTTAGTTTCACATCAGCCAACACAATGGACGCTTATGTATCATCCCATACACTGACATTCATAACATTACTGTAACTTTACTGTTCTAGATAAACCTGATCTGCACTAACATGTTTCAGTGTAAAAAACAAAAAGCTAAGTGTTATTAGACTGTAATTAACAGTTTTGTTTTGTTTTTATTTATGTATTTATTTTTTCATATTATCTCCATACAGGTATGTTAAAATGTGAGAAAACATCAGATTAGCAACATTAAAAATATTTTTATTTCAAAGTTTTCTCACAGTATATCAGCAAATACATGTTTCTTTTCTTCTAAAATTAAATACATGGTGTCCAGCTGAGTGGATATTTTTATAACTACAGGAAAAATAGGTTCATAAAAAATCAGTTGCATTGTTTTGTTTTCATGCCTAAAGAGGAATAAAAACACTCAGGAAAAACATCATGACTAAGGTTCTCATAATTTATGCATGAAAGGGTTAATGGGGTTGAAGACAGAAGTCAGGGGTCCAACATTCGGTCTGTGGACCAAACATGGGCAGCTACAGGGTCCACTCTGGGCCGTGGAAGGAAAGGATTACATTTAAGATATTAACAATCAAGGATGTTGAAATCATTTAAGTTCTGGTTCCACATACAGACCAGTATGATCTAAAGTGGGTCAGAACCGGTAAAATATAACCAGGATATCCTATAATTAATAACAAACTACACATGTTTCTGTTGGTTTTAGTGTAAAAAATTAAAATGCCATGAAAATGTTTACATTTACAAACTGTCTTTTAACAAAAAATATGACCAACCTGAACTGTCTTCATATAAATCAGTGGAACTGGACCAATATTCAGTCTGTTATTAAGAGTTGTGTGTGTTTGTAGATCCACTGGATCTGTACGATAGAATGAACATGTAGGAATAATAAACTGAGGCAGAATATTGGTACAATTACACTGATTTTTCTATGAAATTTCAGATAGTTCATGTTATTTACAGTTTAAGGAAACTTTGTAAGTGTAAACATTTTCATCATGTAATTTTACATTTTTCACTGTTATTATTGGACTGGTTCGGCCCAGTTCAGGTCATATTGGACTGAATGTGGAACTTGAGTTTGACCCCCCTGGACTACAGGGTAAGGCTGAGTGTCCTACCTGTCCTTCCAGTCCCTACCTGTCCTTTCTGTCCTTCCAGTCCCTACCTGTCCTTCCTGTCCTTTCTGTCCCTTCCCGTCCTTCCTGTCCCTACCTGTTCTTTCTGTCCCTCCCTGTCCTTCCTGTCCCTACCTGTCCCTACCTGTCCCACTGTCCTAGACTTCCTCATACATAGTTGACTGTTTGATTCCTAGTTGGATCCATCTTCTGATTCCATATATTGATCTTGTCCAGCTCTCTAAACCTCCAGATGTTGAACTCAGCTCCATTTGACATCACCTTGAATCACCAATATTTCCTCCAAATCCCATCAAAGCTCTGATGCAGTTGGATCCACTTCTATATCATTCATGCATATAATAGTGAAATAGTGCCTTTAATCCAGGAGTCTCAAGGTCATTTTCTTTCAGGGGCCACATTCAGCCCAATTTGATCTCCAGTGGGCTGGACCAGTAAAATAATAACATAATAACCTATAAATAATGACAGCTCCAAATTTTTGTCTTTGTTTTAGTGCAAAAACCCCATTAAATTATGAAAATACTTACTGTTATTAACTATTCAAAGAAAAAGAATGTGAATAACCTGAAAAAGCTGAAATTTCTTAAGAAAAATAAGTGCAGTTTTAACAATATTCTGCCTCAGCTTATCATTTCTACATGTGCATTATGGAACCACACTACAAAGACACTAAATACTTAGTAACAGGCAGAAAATTGTTAAAATTGTGCTTAATTTTCTTTAGACATCTCAGGTTGTTCATATTTGTTCAGATTATTCACATTTTATTGTTACAGGATAGTTTGTAAATGTAAATATTTTCATAATTTAATATTATTTTTTGCACTAAAACAAAGACAAAAATTAGAAGTTGTCATTATTTGTAGACATAATGTAATATTTTTTTCATATCAAATTGAGAAGAAAATATGGAGTCATTATTTTTTGTAGGATTTTATGCTGTTATTTTACTGTAGATCATATTGGTCTGTATGTGGAACCTGAACAAAAATGAGTTCGACAGCCTTGACTGTGGAATTCTTACACTTTGCAAATTCATCCCATGGGCCACATTAGAACCTTTGGCGGGCCGCATTCGGCCCCCGGGCTGCATGTTTGAGACCCTTGCTTTAATCTGTATCCAGCTCCATAGAATGACCAAACATGACCTTTGACCTGAACTCATTTGAATATCATGGTGGAAAATCCAGTAAAATCATTAGGCTGGACTTTTCAAATCTAAAAGAACATTCTTGTCCACCTTGGAGATTCTATTGGTGTAAATCTGTTCAACACACTATATTTATCCATTAAATATATCAGCTGTAGAATCTACGAGGAGGGACAGATGTTCAATTTGAAGGACAACTAAGAAGGTTGAACACTGATCCATTCCATGTAGAAGTGAATGGAACGTTCAACTGATCACCTAAACATGTCTGATTTACTCATGTTTGTTGTTCTTCTGATCTGAAGGATTAGTTCCTTTAATGGAACTCCTTTCCAGCTGAGTCGATCATGTCCCTATGAATCCAACAGAGTTCAGACTTACACTGAACAAAAATATAAATGCCCCACTTTTGTTTTTGCTCCCATTTTTCATGAGCTGAACACAAAGATCTAAAACTTTTTCTATGTACACAAAAGGCCTATTTCTCTCAAATATTGTTCATAAATTTGTCTAAATCTGTGTTAGTGAGCACTTCTCCTTTGTCCTTTGCTGAGATAATCCATCCACCTCACAGGTGTGGCATATCAAGATGCTGATTAGACAGCAGGATTATTGCACAGGTGTGACTTAGGCTGGCCACAATAAAAGGCCACTCTAAAATGTGCACTTTTACTGTACTGGGTGGTCCAGGGGGGTCAGAAAACCAGTCAGTATTTGGTGTGACCACCATTTTCCTCGCACAGTCTTCTTCATGAATTCTCTGAAACACCTTTGGAGATGGCTTATGGTAGAGAAATGAACATTCAATTCACAGGCAAAAGCTCTGGTGGAGATTCCTGAAGTTAGCATGACCAGTGCATATTCCCTCAAAACTTGTGGCATCTGTGGTATTGTGCTGTGTGATAAAAGTGCACATTTTGGAGTGGCCTTTTATTGTGGCCAGCCTAAGGCACACCTGTGCAAAAATCATGCTGTCTAATCAGCATCTTGATATGCCACACCTGTGAGGTGGATGGATTATCTCAGCAAAGAAGAAGTGTTCACTAACACAAATTTAGACAGATTTGTGAACAGTATTTGAGAGAAATAAACCTTGTGTGTACACAGAAAAAGTTTTAGATCTTTGAGTTCAGCTCATGAAAAATGGGAGCAAAAACAAAAGTGGGGCATTTATATTTTTGTTCAGTGTAGTTTTACAGACATGATCAGGATAAAGGATCCATTTGGAGATGATGGATCTGACTGTTTTACTGCAGGAACTGAGTCATGCATCAGTGAACATGGACCAAAAGGATTTTAGAGACACAATTATGCATTTGACTGAGACACACACACCTATTTATAAAAGACATACAAACACAGAGGAGACCAGGACAAGTCCCATAGGAGACCGGGACAGAGGATAATATTAGAATAAATGTTAATAAATCACTTAAGGAAGGTTCAATCCAGAGAAACATCTGTTTGGGAACTGACACTAAAGTAGCTCTAGGTCTTTAAGGGTTAAAGGTGGACGTTTGGGTCTTTATGGGTTAAAGGTGGAGGTTTGGGTCTTTAAGGGTTAAAGGTGGAGGTGTGGGTCTTTAAGGGTTAAAGGTGGACATTTGGGTCTTTAAGGGTTAAAGGTGGAGGTTTGGGTCTTTAAAGGTTAAAGGTGGACGTTTGGGTCTTTAAGGGTTAAAGGTGGAGGTTTGGGTCTTTAAAGGTTAAAGGTGGACGTTTGGGTCTTTAAGGGTTAAAGGTGGACGTTTGGGTCTTTAAAGGTTAAAGGTGGACGTTTGGGTCTTTAAGGGTTAAAGGTGGACGTTTGGGTCTTTATGGGTTAAAGGTGGACGTTTGGGTCTTTATGGGTTAAAGGTGGACGTTTGGGTCTTTAAGGGTTAAAGGTGGACGTTTTGGTCTTTAAGGGTTAAATGTGGATGTTTGGGTCTTTATGGGTTAAAGGTGGACGTTTGGGTCTTTATGGGTTAAAAGTGGACGTTTGGGTCTTTAAGGGTTAAAGGTGGACGTTTGGGTCTTTATGGGTTAAATGTTCCTGTAGATTCTGAAGCTCACACCATCTGACCGTACATGTCACTAAGAATGATCTGAAATGTCATGCTGATGCTGTAGTTTCTAATTTTCTAAATGTGGTTGATGTAGTTAAAGGTCAGCTGCTGAAATGTCCTGGAAAACCCAGATGTCCACTTCCTGTCTTCTTTTCCTCATCTGTCCAAAGCTCCAGTGAGGAGGGAAAGGCAGGAATAATGTTTAACATTTTTAAGGACATCCTAATGTTTCAGCTGTCATCTTTATAGGATGTTTATGTGACTAGATGATAGTAGGACCATAAAAGTACCAGCAGGTGGCGCCCTCTCACCTCCACAGTCCTCTAATGCATAGTAACACTGTTCCCTCTGCTTTGTCTTACAGGATTTTGGGAGCGATGATGACAGGAAAAATAATCAGAGGTAAGATTTACTTTTTAAAAATAGTTCATGTATCAGTTCAGTATTTATTTATATACATGTTAATAAAGTGATTGATTACAAAGACCCACAACTGATGAGACAGAAAACTGTAAAGTATAAAAAAAACAGCCACTTCTGTTCTATTTATTATGACACAGTTCAGGTTCTAGTTCAGATCAAACACCTTTGGATTTGTACTTGTCTGTAGATGCAACAGAAACACTTAAGAGCAGCCTCCCCCCCAGATAAAACTATGACATGACCATGGACCCATGGGCTGAAGGTTCTGCTCAGTCAGCTATTAGAGCTGATACGTGTTTCTGACACCGAGAAGGCTGAAATAATGGCCTTAACATGATTATTAAATAAAACACACATTTGTTTCAGGTCTCCTTCTCAGTGTAATATCTCAGGTCCTCCAGTTTAAAGCCATAATGGTATACAAACTGTAGATTAGAAAACAGCAGTGACATAAACTGTTACTGATGTTCTTTAAACAGACTGAATGAACATGTGTCATATTTAGTCTTCAGTTTATCTGTGAATATACGTCCATTCCACACATTCACTATCAAACACATTCAAGGAAAACCTCAGACACTAAAGCATTTGCCACTTTGGAATGTTGGGGGGGTGTGGGTCGAACAGTTTCTATCCTACATATTCAGTGGGGGGGGGTCTATACGGGGCAGTGTGGTCCATGCCACGCCTACCTCACAACTGGAACAGTAAAACTGAACACCTGTTACTAACTCCTGTTCGTCTGTTGTGAAGCTCATTTACTTTTTCCTTCCTGAAACTATGCAAACTTTCATTTGAGGGGGCAGGACATTTGTTTATGGGGGCATTACCGCCCCCCCCCCCCAAAAAAAAAAACTGCCCTGAGGCCTATTATATATTATACATATGTATAATAAGTCTAATGCAGCGGTGATGAGTTTTTGGATCAAATGTGTGCTGATGTTAGCATGTGTGGGTGTGTCCTGATATAATCCAGTTTATATACATGTACATATGGTGATGTCAGCATATGTGGGCGTGTCCTGATAAAATCCTGTCTATATACATGTACATATGGTGATGTCATCATATGTGGGCGTGTCCTGATAAAATCCTGTCTATATACATGTACATATGGTGATGTCATCATTGGAACCAGAACAGTGTAAACATTGACATGACCTTAAAACAGATTTTGTGTTGTTTCAGTTATGTATGTTATAAAAGCCAAGTGGACTGTGTGTGTGTGTGTGTGTGTGTGTGTGTGTGTGTGTGTCCGTACACAGCTGACTGCTGCAGTGTGTCATATTTATGTATTTTTGGTCAGTGAACAGACTAGTGAAAACAGCAGGTTGATCGGACCAATATTTTGGAAGATCTTAGTCATTTGGAATACAATATACTTACGATCATGTTACTATACCCAGAATGCTTTGGCGGTGACTATCTATCTATCTATCTATCTATCTATCTATCTATCTATCTATCTATCTATCTATCTATCTATCTATCTATCTATCTGTGGTTTGACATGAAGTAGACGTTAGCTTCATTAGCATAACCAACATCCAAACAACGATTCCGCCCTGCGATGAACTGGCGACTCATCCAGGGTAAACCCCGCCTTCGCCCATAAGTAGCTGGGATAGGCTCCAGCGACCTCCGTGATCCTAGTGAGAATAAAGCAGGTTCAGAAAATGACTGAATATAAGTGAATGGGAAAAAAATATAAAAAGTTATTTAAAAAAATGTGACCTTTGACCTACTTTTACCAAATTGTAACCACATCTATTCTGGGTCAGTGGTAATCTATAAACCCAATTAGTTCGGAATTCAACCAACAGATTTACTGATAAAGCTTCTGTCAGCCTGTCCCAGGGCAGCTGTGGCTACAAATGTAGTTTACCACCGCCAGAGTGTGAATGTGAGAGCCAATGAATAATGGGTCAGTGATGTAAAGCGCTTTGGGTGTCTAGAAAAGCATTATATAAATCCAATCCATTATTATTATTATTATTATTATTATTATTATTATTATTATTATTATTATTATTATTATTATTATTATTATTATTAAGCGTAAACAAACTAAGAAACAATCCAATCCAAAAACAACACCCCTTTCATTCCCTCTTGGGGGGGATGTAATTATATAGTCTAGACCAGTGGTTCTCAAATGGGGGTATACGTACCCCTGGGGGTACGTGAAGGCACTCCAGGGGGTACGTGAGATTTTAAAATATATTTAAAAAGTAGCATCCATGCAAAAATCCTTTAAAAATAATTATTAAATTAATTAACTAAATATTTCAGGAAAATATATAAGTTCATAAAATGAATTTTATATTCAGTAGGCCATTCAGTTTCATCATCCTAAAAACCCAGAGTCTCTCCCATACCAGAATGGTTCGACCCAACCTATCATATGCCACCTAGCATCACCTGTCAATCACTTGAAAACTCAAACAATGGAGTCGTGGTTGAAACGTAATTCTTTCTGAGAACAGATCTTTACTACGATCCCAAAGGAGGACACTTTATGTTGATAATTATTTTTATGTGCACATATCTTTATTTATAATTAAGTTAATTATTTCTTTCTTTTTTTAGTTATATCTTTTTATTTCCAAATAGTTCAAGAGAGACCACTACAAATGGAGTTCCAAAGTTGAATAAATCAGACACTGATGGCACAGCACTCTGTTTTAAGTCATTTTTTTCAACCAAAAATGCTTTGTGCTGGTTAGGGGGTACTTAGCTGAAAAAGTATTTCACAGGGGGTACATCACTGAAAAAAGGCTGAGAACCACTGTTCTAGACAATCTCTTTTATGTAAAAGTCTTTTACAGGGCCTGTGTGAAATCGACTGACGCATTAATTAGTCTGTATCATTATTCTACAGTCGTCAACTAGAAAATTCTGGTGTTAAAGTCATTGTTTGGACTCAGTTCCATCAGAGCTGGTCCATAGTGTCTCTTCCTTCTGGGTCACAAAGCTGCTGTTGAGTCGCTCCGACGTCACAGGAGTCATGATTAGAGTCAGCAAACCTCTGGCTGTGAGCAGCTCTTTGTTCCCTCCCACTGTGGGCGGGTCCACAGTACAAACAGTCGTGTCATGGTTTGTCTGGAGCCTCGGACTGACGAACGCCTTTCCCTCTGGATCATCATTATACAGCAGGGGTGTCAAACAGGTGGCCCGTGGACCAGAACTGGCCCACCAAAGGGTCCACTCTGGCCCAAAGGATGAGTTTACACTGAACATATGAACAGTTAAGGATGTGGAACTGGTTTAAGTTCAGGTTCCACAGACAGACCAATGGGATCTAAAGTAGAAGAACAGAATAAGAACAGAATAACCTGGAAATAATGACAAAGAATTTTCTTGGTTTAATATGAAACAAATAATAGGACATGATGCCTGTAAATCATGACAACTCCACATGTTTCTCTTTGTTTTAGTGCAAAAAAATAACATTAAATTATGAAAATATTTACATGAACAAACTATCCTTTAACAATATATGTGAATAACCTGAACAAATATGTACAAGTGGAAATTTATAAAGAAAACAAGAAAAGCACTCGAAGAGAGAGAGATTCCCCCCCCCCCCCCTCATTCACCACCAAAATTTAATCATTTCTTACTTGTGCCAGTATCAACATTTCCTGAAAATTTCATGAAAATCCGTCCATAACTTTTTGAGTTATCTTGCTAACAAACAAACAAACACGTGCACACGCAAAGCAAAGCAATCACAATACCTCCTGGCAGAGATAATTAAGTTGGATTTGAACCATATTCTGTCTGTTATTAGATGTTTTGTGTCTTTGTAGATCTGATCTGTAATGAACATGTAGAAATGATAAGTTGAAGCAGAATATTGTTAAAATTGCACTTATTTTTCTTAAGAAATTTAAGATTTTTCAGGTTATTCACATCTATTTTGTTTGGATAGCTTATAAATATTTAAAAAATCATAATTCAATGTTATTTTTTTGCACTAAAACAAAGTGAAACCCTTATTCTATAGGTTCTTCTGTTATTGTTGTAGTGGTCCGGTCCAGTTGAGGTGGTTTTGACTCAGTCCTGGTGTGCAGTGTTAACTGAAGCTCCATTCTCAGAGTTAAACAGGCCTTTCCAGTCCTGGACTCTGACACTGATGCACTGTGGGCTTTTCTCCACCTACCAACACTTTGATGAATGATGCTATTGTGACTGAGTCAGCGCTCTGACCAAGAGACGTACAGACACCGAGGGATGACTGGAGGAGGACAATGAAGACCACGGACCGAGACGTCCAAATGGACAGAGACACGTTAGTCTGAAGGAGGTGTGAAGGACAGGGACAATGTCCTTGGACGATGATCTGAACATGACAGAGTGAATTTTACAGAAGTCTGTTTAAGTTCTTCTAAGGACCGTTTCGAAGCCTCAGGATGCACCTGGTGGTCAAACCTTCACATAAACAGATGTTGACTGTGTTCCCTCACATCGTGGAGAAAGCTGCTCTGACTCCCAGGGACATCTACTGCATGTAAGTTCACAGCAGGAGCAGACACTCTAGTCTGTAGAACCTGGAGGTCTATGGGACCAGTAAACGCAGGAGCCTCCAGGATGGAACGATGACTGCTGGAACGATGACCGCTGGAACAATGACCGCTGGAATCTGTGGTTTCAGTTTGGGTTTTTAGGGTTTATTTTCCTCTCATTCACACTTCAGTACGGTCTGGTTTTGTCTCGGTGCATCTGTTTTATTGGTTTTCCTTCAGTATTTGTTGTCATGGTTTTTTCTTATACGTAGTTTTGGCCTCGTTTAGTCTTTTATTTTATTTTATTTATTTATTTATTTTTTTGTCTTGTTATATAATAATTTGACATTTATTATGATAGATCTTATATTTTAAAAGGGAAGGGGACTCTGTGTGAGTGAGTGAGTGAGTGAGTGAGTGAACCAGGGTTCTCCACAGGTTAACGCACTAGTGGAATATAACATGATATGAACATTTTTTTTTAGTTTTGGAAAGATTTTTATCACCCAGCTTAGAGATTTCTTTTACCAAGAAACTAGATGTTTTCAGGAGATGGTTTTGGGATGCATTACCTTAACCCTTAAAGACCTAAGCGTCCACCTTTAACCCTTAAAGACCCAAAAGTCTACCTTTAACCCTTAAAGACCCAAATGTCCGCCTTTAACCCTTAAAGACCCAAAAGTCTACCTTTAACCCTTAAAGACCCAAATGTCCGCCTTTAACCCTTAAAGACCCAAACCTCCACCTTTAACCCTTAAAGACCCAAATGTCCACCTTTAACTTAAACCATCTACTGATCTAAACTGTTTAATTCCTGTTGATCCACTAATCCTTTCAATCCATGTAATCCATCCAATAATTAGTGTAAAATACAGTTCTTCATCTTTTCACGGTCATCAGATATGACCATATTTGGACGTTCAGAGGCTGCGTAGTTACTGTGGAAACACCGTCATCTTCTCCAACATTGATTCCCCAGTAAAACCCATGGAGTTGGATCAATGACAGTGGATGGACACACTGGGTTTATGTTCAGTTGATGACAGATTGGACTGAAAAAGACACTGTTTATTCAGGCTGATCTGTTTCTTATAGAATAATCATCAACTTTAATCTGAGCTTTAACGAACATCTACATGATCAGTGAATTAAATATAGAAAATACATGATATTCACTGAAAAACCACAAAATAAGGAAAATAATATAACAATAAATGTTGATAAATCACTTAATTAGGTTAGATGTAGAGGACATTTTCATTAGTGAACTGCCATAACAGTAGCTCTGGGTCTTTAAGGGTTAATTTTATCTGTGAACATCCTGACACTTGACTTCTGTCAGATCTTTAACACTAACTGTCTGCCTTCCACATCTGACCGTACAGAAAAGACAATAGTCTGAGACAGTGGGTCATGTGCCGGTCCCACTCAGTCATACCAGGCTCTGTGTGGTGCTTTGAAGACCAGGAGGCCGTGGTCACACAAAGCCTGGGTCTGTTCTCTGGACCCGGACACTAACGCTCTCCTTCTGCTCATCACCGCTTCATATGGAGTCATGACCCCCAGGCCTGGAGGGAGGGGCTAATGAGGAGGTTCAGGAGGATTCCCCATGGGTCAGCTCATGTCAGTCTAGAGTTAGACGGATGGAAAAAAAATGTAGACCCTTATCTGTCACTGGTCTAATTTTCTGGCTCTGAGTCTGATTCTGAGTCTGACTGTGATTCTGATTTTGAGTCTGATTCTGAGTCTGACTGTGATTCTGATTTTGATTCTGATTCTGATTATGAGTATGATTGTGATTGTGATTCTGATTCTGAGTCCGAGTCTGATTTTGAGTCTGATTCTGAGTCTGACTGTGATTCTGAGTCTGATTCTGAGTCTGACTGTGATTCTGATTCTGATTCTGAGTCTGATTCTGAGTATGATTGTGATTGTGATTCTGAGTCTGATTCTGAGTCTGATTTTGGGTCTGATTCTGAGTCTGACTGTGATTCTGATTCTGAGTCTGATTGTGATTCTGAGTCTGATTTTGAGTCTGAGTCTGATTCTGAGTCTAATTCTGATTCTGAGTTTGATTGTGATTGTGATTTTGAGTCTTAGTCTGATTCTGATTTTGAATCTGAGTCTGAGTTTGATTCTGATTTTGAGTCTGATTCTGATTTTGATTCTGATTTTAGGTCTGAGTCTGATTCTGATTCTGAGTCTAATTCTGATTCTGAGTGTGATTGTGATTTTGATTCTGAGTCTGATTCTGATTTTGAATCTGAGTCTGAGTTTGATTCTGATTTTGTGTCTGATTCTGAGTCTGATTGTGATTCTGATTCTGAGTCTGATTCTGATTTTGAGTCTGAGTCTAATTCTGATTCTGAGTCTGATTGTTATTCTGATTTTGATTCTTAGTCTGATTCTAATTTTGAGTCTGATTCTGGTTCTGGTTCTGATTCTGAATTGGACCATGCCAGCTCAGGCTGTTCTTGTTCAGATGTTTGTCTCGTCCTGTTTCAGTCTAAACTCTTATTTATTTTCCTCTCGTTCCTGTTTCAGTCTCAGTGAGAGCTTCTTCATGGTTAAAGGGGCTGCCCTGTTCCTCCAGCAGGGCAGCAGCGCGCAGGGACCAAAGACCCCCACCCACCACAAACATGCAGGTACATACACACACACACACACACACACACACACACACACACACACACACACACACACAAGAAGCTTTGTTTCTTGTTCTTTTGCCTGGGACCTGCAAACAAATGAGCTCTACACAAAAGGAAACGAGTATTTGCTGTGGTGGCTGTTTTCCTGTGTGGGTTTGTTTGTGTGTGTTTGTGTGTGTTTGTGTGAAATGACCTGAAGTGACCCACTGTGAAACACCACATGTTCACACACCATTAACTAATGGAAAACATGGTGAAATAAAACAGGTATAGAAAAAACACAAAGATAAAGGCTAAAAAACTGAAGTGTCTCTGAATTAATCTATTCTTTTTTTTTTTTTTTCTTGTTGTTGTTCTTGTTTATTTTCAGGGGATTTACCTCAGCACCTGCAGGTCATGTTCAAGATCCTCCGCTCTGAAGATCGCATTAAGTTGGTCAGTATAAAGCTCAGACCTGCACACACATGTTTAAGAGGGACAACACCGACACGCCTGTAAACGTTCCCCTTGTGTTTCTCAGGCTGTTCGTTTAGAAAGCGGCTGGTCTGAGCGCGTGCGTTACATGGTCGTCATCTACACCAACGGTCACCAAGACACAGAGGAAAACATCGTCCTGGGAATGGACTTCACAGACAAGGACAGGTACTGGACATGTGTGCAGGTGTGCAGGTCAGTTCAGTACCAGTCTGATTAGAACTCATGTGTACTGTGTGTTGGTGTGGTTTTCAGCAGGAGTTGTTCTATTGGGATGGTTCTGCCGTTATGGAGCGACACCAACATACACTTAGATGGAGACGGGTAGGCTTCCTTTAATTAAACAGTACTGTAGTGTGTGTGTGTGTGTGTGTGTGTGTGTCTGTACAGTTTGTCATATCTATATATTTTTGTTCAGTGAACAGACTAGTGAAAACAGTAACAGTAGGTCAGAAAATATTTTAGGAGATATCAGTCATTTTTAATCCAATAGTCTTACAATCCCATTGCTATGTCCATGACAGTTGACAGGAAATGCAGTACCACACTGCATGATGGGAAATGAAGTTAAAAACAGGAACAATGCCTTTACTAACTTCAGTCCCTACATATCAGTTTTAATATATTAATTGTTGTTTAAACTTTACAGAATGATTTACCAAACAATGTTTATGTCAGTACTTATAAAATATAGACTCACATCCTTATCAATAATAATAATAATAATAATAATAATAATAATAATAATAATAATAATAATAATAATGTTAATAATAATAATAATAATGTTAATTTAAAAAAAATAATAATAATGTTAATAATAATAATAATAATAATAATAATAATGATGATGATGATGATGATGATGATGATGATAATAATAATAAAAATTATAATAATAATGATGATAATAACAATTATAATAGCAATGATACTACTACTACTACTACTACTACTACTACTACTACTGATAATAATCATAATAATCATAATAATAATGTTAATAATAATAATGATGATGATAATAATAATAATAAAAATTATAATAATAATGATGATAATAACAATTATAATAGCAATGATACTACTACTACTACTACTACTGATAATAATCATAATAATCATAATAATAATGTTAATAATAATAATGATGATGATAATAATAATTAAAATAGCGATGATACTACTACTACTACTACTATTACTACTACTACTACTACTAGTCTAGTAGTAGTAATAATAATAATAACAATAAATTAATAATAATAATAATAAAAATAATTATAATAACGATGATACTACTACTACTACTATTACTACTACTAATAATAATAATAATAATAATAATAATAACAATAAATTAATAATAATAATAATAATAATAATAAATTGTATTTGTAAATGCCTTTCAGGACACCCATGGACACTGTACAGTAAGGTAAAACAGACAGTGTATAAAATTAAGAAGTAAACCATGCATCAGCTCTGTCCAGGATAAAAATGACCACATCTACGTACTAGTGGAATATAACAGTGCAGACACTGTGCTGTAGTTCTGTTATATTTTCCATTAGTTATCTGTCCATTATCTGTATAGTGTGATCAGCTCCATTATCATCCATCCACCTGCTTTAAAGGTATTTTTAGTAACACTTCTGTTATGAATGTACACCACTGCTCCATCAGTTCAGTTTAGGTGGTCAGTGCATCTGTAAGTGCACTAGCCCCTGTCCTTCCATTTCAAAGTATAAACTGTTGTAGATGGAGGGGTAAGGATAATGGATTAAAACTGAAGCTAATATGGAAGTATCTGTATATGACTGAGTCATCAGATGCTGCTCCAAAAAGCCCTGCCTCCCATGGACCCGCATCCAACTGTTCAATAAAAATAGATAAATAAATCTTTTTTTTTTCTCTCATCTGTTTTATTTTGAACCTACAGTAGATGGTGTGGGGGTCCATCTGTCTATTCCTCCACCATGAATGATGACCTCAGGGTAAACAGGAGACTTTAAAGTCTATTGTGTCAGGCTTTGATTGGCTGGTGTCCATGACATCACACTCACCTGGACACTCCCACCTGATTTTGTTTATTTAACTGCTAAAATTTACTTAGGGGGTCAAATGAGTGGCCATTTTTGTCAAAAAAAAAAAAAGTTGTCATAAATGCATAGAACTGTGTTGAAATAATGCTAATCCATTTGTGCACAGACTACTGATATTATTTGACAGTGGAAGCTATATTTTCAGAAATATTGGATTTTGAATAGCACATGTATGTGAAAAACTTTTGCTGGTGGACGGACGTGACATTACCCATGATGCTCTGGTCAGTACCAGTACTTTATTAGGAATAAACTTATAGACTTACTATTGCTAATTCTCCTCTTATTCATAAATGTTAGTATTGTGGATCTAAAACAATAACAGCTGACACAAAAACACAAAATGTGTCAGTGGACGGATGTGACATGGTTGTTACAGATCCCATCATACTGATGCTCGGCAGCCATGTCACCGTTTACACTAATGATCCCTGTGCAAAAATTAGTATCATAATTACTTAATGTATAGTTTATCATCATACTAAAGAGTAAATAACAATATAGAATTGTTATTTCTTTATAAAAATGCTTATTATTAGAAAACTGTTGATTTAAAAAGTGGCATGTGACATTCTTCATGTATGTATTGGCGTAACATAAGCAGGATGGATCAGCACCATACTCCATATTGAACCTGTAAAAATTAAACATGTGATATGTAGGATAGAATCTGGTAAGAAAAATTGGGGAATCTAAAAGAAGAGAATATTTGTTTTTCAGGTAAATTCAGTTAAAATACAACTTGACCATTTGTGACATGAAAATATAGCATTAATTGTGATGAAATTGGACATTTTTGACCTGAAAACATAGTTCATATGAGCATCAACATGTTGAACAGAACTGAAATCCTGTAAATTTGCAGAACTTGCATTTACCAACACAAAGTTCCTTTGGGGATTCACTTAGATTGATTTCTTATGCACAAAGACAGAAATAAGACCTCTAAGCAAATTTTAGCCATTAATAAAATGTTGTTTTCTCTGACGTACCACTGCACTGTGGTTCTGGTCTTTAGGCTCTGTTCAGATGGACTTTACTGGTCCATCATGTAAACCTGTGCAGCTCTGTAAGAACCCAGTCCAGGGTCCAACTCTCCTGTGCCCCCCCCCCCCCCCCCCCCCCCCCCCCCCCCCCCCCCCCCCCCCCCCCCATCCATAAGGTGGTTTTCAAAAATTAATGAATGAGTGAGTGAGTGAGCGAGTGAGCGAGTGAGTGAGTGAGTAAGACAGCACATGACATTAAACCACCACTGACCCTCACACATTAAACTACTGACCACCACTGACTCCCAAAGGTCCACCCCCTCAGACCCCAAAGGTCCACCCCCTGTGTCCTAAAGCCAACATGGTGACAGCCAAACTACAGGCTTCAAATCAGCTGTTCAGACACTAATGAGTGATGTCATCATTCCTCCGCCTACCAACAACCTGCTCTAAATCCTTCCATGGTCCTAGTGGTGAAATACACCATTTAAATCATGTAATGGTACATTAATACATGTACTTATAAATGTATGAGCTACTCTTAAAGATGAGTACAAGCATATACAGCAGGGGTGCCCAATCCTGGTCCTCGAGATCTACTATCCTGGATGTTTTAGATGTACCCCTCTTCCAACACACCTGATTCAAATGATAAGCCTATCATCAAGCTCTGCAGAAGCCTGAAAATGACTGTCAGGTGTGTTGGAAGAGGGAAACAGCTAAAACATGCAGGGTAGTTGCTCTCGAGGACCAGGGTTGGGCACTCCTGGATTCATCCACATGTTTACATTTGAGGGGAGGGTTCCCATTGGTCAGACTCTGTTGGACCGCCCCCCAGTGGCAGATCAGGAGAAGTGCTCTTTTTTTTTGTCTGTTCTTGCTGACCTGTCCACATTGTGTGTGTGTGTGTGTGTGTGTGTGTGTGTGTGTGTGTGTGTGTGTGTGTGTGTGTGTGTGTGTGTGTGTGTGTGTGTGTTGGAAGAATGTTCCACTGGTCGGTCCTGAATAGAACCATAGACAGGCTCAGTCTGCCTGTGTTTACATCCCTGAGTCCTGTTCATCTACAGCTGCACTCAGACTAACCTTCCTCCTCTTCCTCCTCCTCTTCCTCCTCCTCTTCTTCTTCCTCAGAGGCTTCAGTGTGAACACAGCTGGGAGGTCACATGTCTTCAAGCCTGTATCTGTGCAGGCCATGTGGTAGGTACAACCGCGATGTTTCACCTGAGATCACTGTAGTGTGTGTGTTTTTGTTTTTTGTTTTGTTTTGGTTTGGGTTTTTTTTTACAAATTTTCAGTCACATTTAAGACATAAAAACATCAAACCATCTACTTATCTAAACTGTTTAATACCTGTTGATCCACTAATCCTATCAATCCATGTCAATAATTGGTGTAAAATACAGTTCTTCATCTTTTCATGGTCATCAGATATGACCATATTTGGACATTCAGAGGCTCCATAGTTACCGTGGAAACACCGTCATCTTCTCCAACATTGATTCACCAGGAAAACCCATGGAGTTGGATTAATGACAGTGGATGGACACACTGGGTTTATGTTCAGTTAATGACAGATTGGACTGAAAAAGACACTGTTTATTCAGTTTGATCTGTTTCTGATAGAATAACCATCAACTTTAATCTGAGCTTTAACGAATGTCTACATGATCAGTGCATTAAATATAGAAAAATACAGGATTTACACTGAAAGAAATGCAAAATACAGAGGATAATATTAGAATACATGGTGATGAATCACTTAAGAAAAGTTACAAATGGATAAAAACTCCTTCAGACTAAACTGTGTTCTGCCTGCATCAGTTACAGTTCAATAACCTGTCATTATATTTATGTATTTATTATTATTTATATTTATTCTATTCTGACCCACTGCAGTTCTGACCCATGAAGGATCAGAACTATCTACGGGGTTAAACCCAGGACGGTCCTGGGTTTAGACCAGACTGGTTATTAAACTGATGTGTCCTCTCATGTCTTTAACTTCTGACAGATTGGACAAAAACAAGACTGATCTGAGTCATCAGGGTGGTGTCAGAAAGGTTCAGGGACAATCAGAGATCATTTACACATGGATTAGGATTTTGTATTTATTTATTTAGTTAGTTAGTTAGTTAGTTAGTTAGTTAGTTAGTTAGTTAGTTAGTGAGAGGACAGTGTGGATTATCATTAGTTACAAAGAACAAGATCCACCAGATTTAACAGAGGAGCTCATTCCATCTGTTGTCCTGGACAACCGGCCAATATACTAAAACATCCCATGGGTTATGAAGAATTAATATACAGGAAGAAAACTGTTCAACAATGACAGATACAGGGAAGTATACTGAGACTGAACAGGTACAGTCAAATACAGAAAAAGGAACTAATGTTCTAAAAGTACAAGAACAATTTAGTAGAATAAGAATAAAATATGAAAGAAAGAAGAAGGAGAAGAGAGAAGAAGAGAGAGAATTAGAAGGAGGAGGATAAGAATTAAGGAGGAGAAGAAGAAGAAGAAGAAGAAAGGAGAAGAAGAAGAAGAAGAAGAAGAAGAAGAAAATGCTGATGTGAATGTTTATCAAATATTATTTATATGTGATTATCAAACACATTCTTTTATCATCATTCATCATTCACTGCTCATTTAAACCCTGGGATCCAAACGCCACCTGCTGGTCATCTATCTGAACTACCATCAGGGTTTTTTTCAACACACAAACACACAGGGATATTTATGGACACTCTCTCTCTCTCTCTCTCTCTCTCTCTCTCTCTCTCTCTCTCTCTCTCTCTCTCTCTCTCTCTCTCCCCTTGCTGCTGGAGGTTCCTCATGGGTTCTCCTTTGTTCTGTGTTCTCCAGGTCCGCCCTGCAGGTCCTCCATAAGGCATGTGAGGTGTCACGTCGGTTCAACTATTTCCCAGGGGGCATTGCTCTCACATGGATGGCCTTCTATGAGAGCTGCATCACATCAGAACAAAGCTGCATCAATGAGTGGAACGCTATGACCGACCTGGAGACCACCAGGCCCGACTCACCCACCATGTTTGTGGACCGGTGAGGCTGCGTCTGCTCACACACACCAAACCAAGCCAAACCAAACCAAACCAGTCCAGTTACAAACCCAGTCAATTCAGAATGAGGCTTCAGTCAGAAAACAAACCAACACACATTTACATATGAGTGACTTTAAAGCGCAGCTGTCAAACATACGGCCTGGGGGGTCCAAACCAGTCCACTAAAGGGTCCAAACCGGCCCACCAGAGGGTTTAAACCAATCCACCAAAGGGTCCAGTCCGGCCCCTGAGATGAATGTGTGAAATACAAAAACTACACTGAAGATATGAACAATCATTTGAGTTCAGGAGCTAAATTCAAATATATATACTCTTATAAACATGTACTGAAAAATAACATTACAATACAGAAGTCATAATAATAAAAAAAATTAAATAGTAATAATTTGGATGTTATGCCCTTATAGCAGGGGTGGCCAATCCTGGTCCTCGGGGGCCGGTATCCTGCATGTTTTAGATGTGTCCCTCTTCCAACACACCTGGTTCACATAATAAGCCTATCATCAAGCTCTGCAGAAGCCTGATAATGACCGTCAGATGTGCTGGAAGAGGGAAACCTCTAAAACATGCAGGATACCGGCCCTCGAGGACCAGGATTGCCCACCCCTGCCCTATAGATACTATAATGTTCATATATGGTTCCTATAATTGTAGAAGCTGGTGTCCTTTTGTCCTTTTGCTGGTGTCCTTTTGTCCTTTCTCTGTCTCCTCTGTGGATGTGTCCACTTCTGTCCTCGTCCCTTCAGATCATTAACGTTGACATATTGTCTGATTCTGTCCAGACCGACTGAACGGGAGAGAACTGAGTGTCTGATTAAAGCCAAACTGCGGAACATCATGATGTTTCAGGACCTGGAGAACATCACTTCAAAGGAGGTAAATATTAAAGCGTCACCACAGGGTTAGGGTTTGAAATCAGGTTAAACAGGTTCAACTGTGGTCTGGGATCAAAGGTCCCAGATGGACCGCCCACTACTGTTTGATTCATAACTGTTGAACCAGACCAGTTTCAGGCAAATATTCCACAGAATTGTAAAGGTCTAAATACCATCTGAAACAGACTCAAAGGGCAACGTTTAGTTTAAAACTGTTTTAAATGAAAAATATCAAAAACATGGATGGACAAAAAATGAACGTCTATTTTTTTCCAGAATTCCAAAGTTCTCCAAAGTGAAGTTTCTCTGACATTTTCCTCCTCAAATATACTCAGTGTTTCCCGTTACCCCTCTATTTTAAAACCCAATAATTGGTTATAGAGGAAAAAAATATTAGATCAAACCTAAATAGAAAGAGTTTAGACAAATATCAGCATCACAGATGGACAACAAAAGAAAATATCAAATTAAACATTTTTATTTCAATTATCAATATCATATACATTTATTTAACATATTTACAACATACAAATAATGTTAACATTATAACATTATATTCACATAAACTTGGCACATATATATGCATTTATTAATTTTAAACACTGTGTGTTTAGAATATGACATAAATAATATAATAGTCAAATGTCAATGTTATTTGAATAAATGTAGTTTATTTATAGAGTTTATAAAATGAACCCAGAATGACAGCACTAAACTGGGTCACTGTACAAACATTCACACTCATTAAACTACTCACATTTTATCTCATTTCAAAATACATTTCCCTAAAATTATAAGTAATTACGTACCCAAAAATATAAGTTTGGTGTAGATTATTGGAATTTAACGTTTTTGATCAGATGTGAACCTTCCTTTGAGTTCATCCTGTGACTT
This sequence comes from Sphaeramia orbicularis, assembly GCF_902148855.1. Lineage (NCBI taxonomy): Eukaryota > Metazoa > Chordata > Actinopteri > Kurtiformes > Apogonidae > Sphaeramia > Sphaeramia orbicularis. The sequence goes on from NC_043968.1 coordinate 78,870,059, forward strand.
TTTCTGTCCACGACATTATATGGAAAATAAAGACAGAATCGCTCATACAAACTGTACATCCTGTTGAATGTGACAGTGGTTGGTTGTTTGTCTCTATATGTTCAGTCCTGTAATGAACTGGTCACATGTCCAGGGTGAACTTCACCCTCGCCCATAAGTAGCTGGGATAGGCTCCGCCCCCATGACCCTAGTGAGGATGAAGCCTGTTCAGAAAATGAATGGATGAACTAAACATGTTTTCAGTGGTTTTTTAAACAGTGTAAATCTGTCAGACTCTGACCTCACAGGGAAGGGACCACTTCCTTAACTGTTTAACACTGGTCTCTGCATTCAGGTCACACCTCAGATGTTTGTATCTCTGGACCATTTCCACGTCCTCGCATGAATGTGAACCTGTTCTTTTTGTGTTTTCGTGCTCAGATCCGTAACGAGCTGGAGCAGCACATGAGCTGTAACCTCACAGAATACAAGGAGTTCATCGACAATGAGATGCTTTTGATTCTGGGTCAGATGGACAAGGCCACGCCCATCTTTGACCACGTCTACCTGGTGAGAACAGTGCTCAGAACTGTCCTCCTGTGGTTTGTCTGCACACGTCTCATACTTCCACTGCAGACTGAACACTATCCTCTAACTTCAAAACTAAACTGTCTATTCTTATCTCTCTTTTTTTTTTATCTCAGGGGTCTGAGTGGAATGCATCAAATCTGGAAGATCTACGAGACTGTGGGTGAGTTCACAGACGAACATATTCAACCTCTGACAGAGGTCCAAATCAGTTCTACACATTTATATTAATCCACAAAGGTGTAATTCAGCAAAGTCTGTAACAATAGAATCTAAAAATATAAACAGATCTGATGCTCAGTTTGACTTTTTTTATTGTTTTATGTGTGAATATTCACTGATCTGGACTCATGTTCAGATGCACGTGTTAGTTTCAGTAGAATATGAAATGTCATGTGACGTACGGATGCTACAGTTACACAGACATAAGGTAGAAAGTCTAACACGGGGGTGTCAAACTCATTTTAGTTCAGGGGCCACATTCAGCTAAATTTAATCTGAAATGGGCCGAACCAGTAAAATAATAACATAATAATGTATAAATAATGTCAACTTCAAACTTTTCTCTATGTTTTAGAGCAAAAACAGTAAATTTACATTATGAGAAGGTTTATATTTACAAAGTATCCTTTCAAACAATGTGATTAACATGAACAAACTGAAAAACATAAGTGTAATTTAAACAATATTCTTTCTCAGTTTATCATTTCCACATGTACATTATACCTTACAGATCACAGTGGATCTACACTGAACAAAAATAAAAACGCACCACTTTTGTTTTTGCTCCCATTTTTCATGAGCTGAACTCAAAGATCTAAAACTTTTTCTGTGTACACACAAGGTTTATTTCTCTCAAATATTGTTCACAAATCTGTCTAAATTTGCGTTAGTGAACACTTCTCCTTTGCTGAGATAATCCATCCACCTCACAGGTGTGGCATATCAAGATGCTGATTAGACAGCATGATTTTTGCACAGGTGTGCCTTAGGCTGGCCACAATAAAAGGCCACTCCAAAATGTGCACTTTTATCACACAGCACAATGCCACAGATGTCACAAGTTTTGAGGGAATATGCACTGGTCATGCTAACTTCAGGAATCTCCACCAGAGCTTTTGCCTGTGAATTGAATGTTCATTTCTCTACCATAAGCCATCTCCAAAGGTGTTCCAGAGAATTCATGAAGAAGACTGTGCGAGGAAAATGGTGGTCACATCAAATACAGGCTGGTTTTCTGCCCCCCCGGACCACCCAATACAGTAAAACTGTACATTTTGGAGTGGCCTTTTATTGTGGCCAGCCTAAGTCACACCTGTGCAATAATCCTGCTGTCTAATCAGCATCTTGATCTGCCACACCTGTGAGGTGGATGGATTATCTCAGCAAAGGACAAAGGAGAAGTGCTCACTAACACAAATTTAGACAAATTTATGAACAATATTTGAGAGAAATAGGCCTTTTGTGTACATAGAAAAAGTTTTAGATCTTTGAGTTCAGCTCATGAAAAATGGGAGCAAAAACAAAAGTGGTGCGTTTATATTTTTGTTCAGTGTACAAACACACAAAACATTTAAGAATCTTGTTAAAACTGTACTTACTTCTCTTAACACATGTCAGGTTGTTCATGTTTGTTCAGGTTATTCATATTTTTTGCAAAATTAAATACATGAAAATATTTACATTTACAAAGAGAAAAATTTGGAGTTGTCATTATTTATTTTGATTGTATTTTACATGTCCTGCCCACTTGAGATTGAATTGGTCTGAATGTGGAACCTGAACTAAAAGGATTGCTCATATCTTCAGTGTAATTTTTGCCTTTTTGCACAAATTCATCCCAAGGGCCAGACTGGACCCTTTGGCGGGCCGGATTTGGCCCCCGGGCCGCATGTTTGACACCTGTGGTCTAACATATGAATGTTGTGCTTCCAGAGTTGGTTACATCCTGAACGTTACAAGGGAGATAGACAACTTCTTCCCAGGGATGTTCTCCTACCATAACGTCCGTGTGTATGATGAGGAGGCCACGGACCTTCTGGCCCACTGGAACGACACCTACAACTTCATAGTCAAAGCCAAGTGAGACGCCTCTGTAAACACTGTCACCGCAGAAGGACACGAGTGTGATGGACACACACATGGTCCAATACCTGTCTGTCACACATCTACCCATGTATCACCTTCCTATTATTAGATGTTAGAGCAGTTGACGGTCCAGCCCCCAGCCCCTCCCACACTACACAGCTGTGATCCCATTGGACCCATTCCTACTAACTGAATACAACCACAGCTGTGGGCGGAGCCGGGAGCACACTGACCACAGAGGGTGGAGTTCATCTGGTTGTTATGCAACTGTCTGAGACCGAGTCTGTTTACATCCACGCTAATACTCCGATCATTATCAGATTATTACTGATCATATAAACAGGAGAATCTGATTGTCTTTATCTGATAACAGCAGTAATCTGATAATTATAATAAATTAGATTAACACACCTGGATTTGTCCCCAATACTCTGATGTCTTCATACATGTAAACAGGTTCATCTGATTTATTTCTGAGTTTTTTTTTTTTACATCTATGCATGTAAAAAAAATCTAAGGAAAAAGGTAAACAAACAATGAAATGAAGGATAGCAGCATGAATGACATGGTGGATAACACTGGTGTCTCACAGACAGAAGGTCCTGGGTTCAATTCCAACACCAGTCGATGGGGGTGGAGTTTGCATGTTCTCCACATGTCTGTGTGGGTTCTCTCTGGTACTCTGGCTCCTCCCACCATCCAAAGACATGCACTGATAGGTTAATGGGTTAATCTAAATGTGACAGTAGCTGTTTGTCTCTATATGTGATGAACTGGTCACATGTCCAGGGTGAACCCCACCTTCACCCATAAATAGCTGGGATAGGCTCCGCCTCTGTGGCCCTAGTGAGGATAAAGTCAAACCCTCTGATTTCCTGACCTCCCCAACTCCAGCCTCTAACCCACTGGTTCCAACCTTTTTTACTCCTGACACCATTTTAACATCACAAATTTCTGTCGACCCCAGACATTTAAAACAGAGACTTTTTTTTTTTTTTTTTTGCTAAAATTAATTTGTTTTTGATCTTGTAATAGTTTTCTATTCTATGTTTCAAATACAGGTTAATTTTAGATGACATTTAGTCTATATAATGTATATTATTATGGACGGGGGCAAAAGAGCCAGGCGTAGATTACTGCACAAAGGGAGAATTTGATTTTCCTTGGTCAGGATATGTACAGTCAGTCCAGCTTGGATTTACAAGGCTGACAGTTAATACTGAACAAACAAGAACTCAAACTATGAATTATGAAAGAGCTGCAGCATCTGAAACTGACCACAATGAACATTTGACAGATAAACTAAATTTAAAGATTCATAAAGTACGCACTATGTTAAAAAGTTTCTGTATCACCATCTGTGGGGTAAAACTATGGAACAAATTGTATGTGGAGATAAAACAAATATGAAACATAATTCAGTTTAAAAAAAGATATAAAAAAATGATTCTTGAGAGGTACAGTATTTAATAATGACAGTGAGGCCTATTTGTTTATGGATGATGTTGTACTGATAAATCTGCTGTAATTATTGAAGAAAATTATTGAATTGTTGAGTCTGTTTGTATGACTGTACTGCCATGATCATATCGTTGTGTGTAATTCAGTTACTGCATTATGTATTTGTTGTGGTTCGATGCCAAAATTAGGAAAATAGTATTGTTTGATTCTTGCATCAAGTTAGTGATAAAGGTATAAAAGCACTGAGGGGTAGGATTAAATAAGTTTATACTTCTTCCTACTCCTTTTTGACCATGTAAAATTCAGACTTGTATGTGCTAGAAGATGGATTCTGTCCATTTAAATGTTTTACTTTGTTTATTTTGTTTTGTTTTATTTTGTTTCCTTGCATGTTCGAAATAAATAAATAAATCGAAATTGAAACAGTACCACAGCGCTTCAGTTTCAGACTCTCAGTTTGTCTGCTATGGCTTGGGATTGGCTCTGTCAACTCAACACAGATTTATATTAGGAAGTTTTTTTTTTGTTTTTTTTTTTTAAATCAATTACTAGAAATTCCAGGCAACCCCATGTGGAGTCCCAACCCCAAGGTTGAAAAACACTGGTCTATGGCCTCCGTTATCCTGAACTATTTTCAGTTTTGTCTGTTGGGGCCTCTTGCCAGGTCATTATTGTAAATGAGAAGCTGTTCTCAACTGATTTTACCTGGTAAAATAAAGTACTAATATGGTTCTTGTCTCCAACAGGAAGAACAGCTCTAAGTGCCTGGTGCACTGTAAGATGGGTGTGAGCCGCTCGGCCTCCACCGTTATCGCCTATGCAATGAAGGAGTACGGCTGGTCTCTGGAGAAGGCCTACACCTTTGTCAAACAGAAGCGCAGCATAGCTCAGCCCAACGCTGGGTTCATGAGGCAGCTGGCAGAGTACGAGGGCATCCTGGACGCCAGGTGAGCACTGAGCTCAGCTGAGGGACCTGTGGTTTGGAAATGGACACACAAGCAGCATGTGACTCATTCTGAAGTAGAGTAGAAGCACAGATTTACCACAAGGATTATACAGTTTTACACATCTTTTTTTTTCTTAGTAACTGTGTTTAAAGCTGCGTATGGCGATCGTCACCAATTTTTCATCAAATCTGTAAAATCAAAACCTAAACCAAACCGCCACTCTGTTTGTTTGGGGGGATTTCCACGCAGCTGCATTATGGACGCAGCAGCAGCAAACACAGAATAGACTTCATCACCTTTTACTTCTGCGGCTGTGTGGAAATGATGAAAAAAAACAAAGTGACTGTTTGGTTTAAGTTTGGGTTTGATATGCAAAGAAATGGACTGTTTGTGTTGGACGACACTTCAGAGTAGTTCACCATAGGGGAGTGTTTCAGGTGCATAATCATAAAAAGACAAACAGATTCCTGATACTTAGGATGTGACTGGGGTTGGACAGAACTGAGGAAAAACTGGTGATAACATCAAACACAGCTTTAACATATGGGCCTTTGAAATCAGCTGTATGTCAACCACTAATATGAACCAGTTTACAGATTAACAGGCACAGACGGACAGTTTTACTGCAAATTTAAATCGGAGGGGAGGCAAGGACTATTGTTTTTTGTTTGTTTGTTTGTTTGTTTGTTCGTTTATGTTTTAGCAGTAAAACTATTGATTGAATTCAGACCCAATTGGGTTTATAGGTTCCCAGTGATTCAGAATAAATGTGATTACATTTTGGTAAAAGTAGGTCAAAGTTCAAATTGGTTTTGAATTTTTTAAATCTTTGTTTTTCCATTTATTTATAATGGAGAAAATTTCAAATGTCTATAAAAACATCAATTTAGTTTCAATTTCCTTCAAACCTGGCACAAATATAGAGGTGATTGATATGACATCAGCACACATAGACATGATGACATCAGCTGGATCCATGACAAAGTAGGACACAATACATGTGAGGGGCGGGGCTTGTTGTGCCTGGAACCACCTGTTGGTATTGATCCTGAAAACATCATTTTAGATTAGATGATTCACAGTGTGACAGTAAAACTGTGTTCTTAGAACAGGTTTGGGTTTTCATAAATGCTGTTTCTCTTATGTCCTCCTGAGACCCAGCAGTGCATTTTTGTCCCTTGTAGGAGACAAGAGTTTCACAGCTTTATTGCAAAAAGAAAAAGAAAAAAAAAAGTTTTCTACTGCAAGACATTCCATAAAAATTTTAAAAATGTATCTGAAAAAACTGTTGCATGTGCTGTTTCCAATAAAGGCAATTATTTAATGCAAAAAAAGCCAAAACGTATACTTTCCTGGGTCTCAGGAGGATATAACAGATGTCAAATATTTCCCCTTTTTTCATCTGAACAGAACAAACTCATGTCAACTCTGCTTTCACAGTAAACAGCGCCACAACAAACTGTGGAGGCCTGGGACCGATGAGGAGAGCTCCGATGATTTGCAGGCGTCGGGTCACTGCACTGGTGGGGAGGAGACCCCCGTGCTCAGAGAGGATGAAGCCTGGGGGGGCTGTGGGGCGTCTCCATGCAGGAACATGGGTTTGGAGATGGAGCCCCTGGACTCCCTGAACTACAACTATTACTTCAGACGTTTGTCGGACTCTGCTCTGGACAGTGAACCCTCCACTCCAGTCCGCGGACCCCCTCTGCTCGGTATGGAGAGGGTTTTCATCGAGATTGAAGACGTGGAGAGAGATGCTCTCCTTGAGGACGAGGGCTTCCCCATGGCACATCTGGTGTTACCTGGAGAAGGAACAGCAGCTCAGACATGTGGACGCCTTGACCCTCTGGAGGACATGAGGCTGAGGCTGGAGTTCAGCACCCTGGAGGAGGAGGACGAGGAGGAGGCCAAGAAGGAGGAGGCTGAGATGGCAGCTCTGGCCCAAACACCAGGAGGTACCGACGGAAAGATGTCAGGAGACGAGGCTGAGAGGAGGGAGGAGAGCCGCTTAGGCTTAGCCAACCTCAACACCAACAACAGCAACCGACTGGCCGCCAAACGCAGCTGTCCTGCAGCCTTTGACGTGAGTTAAAGACAACATCCTAACGGTTCTGAAGTCAAGTTTATGTCTGTCTGCATGTTTTTATACAGTCAGTGTGTAAGGGTTAAAGGAGTTATTAGTAGAACTGAGAAAAGTACCTACAAGTACGGTTTACCTGAGCTTAGAAAGAGTCCTGTAGACGCTCACCAGGAGCAGGTCGTCCACAGTCTCACCTTCCACTGTGTCCCATTAGACAAACTGTGGACAACAGACAAGGCAAGGGCAAGGCAGATTTATTAGTATAGCACAATTCATACACAGGGCAATTCACAGTGCTTTACAAAAATGGAAAAGAGTCAGGTTAAAAACACACAATTACAATTAAAACAAAATCAATAAAACATAAATAATAATCAGTTAAAACAAAGTAAAGGAGAAGAGAGCAGATAGAACCCTTTCAGTTGCTCTATACACAGTTGAACAGCTGTTTTCAGCCTGGACTTAAACATTGTCACTGTACAGGTCTGTCTCATATCATCAGGAAGACTGTTCCAGAGTTTAGCTGCATAGAACTGAAACGCAGCTTCACTGTGTTTAGTCCTGACTCTGGGACCAGCAGAAGACCAGTTCCTGAGGTTCTCAGGATCCGAGAAGTTCATATGAGACCGACATGTCACAGATGTACTTTGGTGCTAGACCATGGACAGACTTATAAATGAGCAGAGCTGCTTTCAAGTCTACTCTCTGAGCCACAGGAAGCCAGTGCAGAGATCTGAGCACTGGACTAATATGGTCGTACTTTCTGGTTCTAGTCAGGACTTGAGCAGCAGCGTTCTGGATGTACTGCAGCTGTCAAACCATTATTTTAAATCCTGTTTAGGGATGGTACCGAATTCAGTACGTTTATTGGTTCTCACTGAACTCCATCAGTACTACAGAGTACTGATTCACATAAAGTCAAACGGTTCCACATTTCAGAACCTGAACACATCCTCACGTTGAGTGTGCTGTGGACATAGTGGAGGAGTGTCTGCCTGATGTGACAACAGTATTGGACACATGACAGCGTGATGACATCAGCGGTGTCCTGATGATAACAGCAGTGTGATGGACAGATGCGTTGGAGGGCGTGGCTCACCTTTACTAAACCTGATGCAGACTGTGTTCACTGTAATATCTGTGATGGTAAATGTGAAAGCAGCCACTTAAACACCTCCAACCAGAGGAAACACTTAAGCCATGTTTCCACCACGTGGTACCGGCTCAACTCAACTCTGGTACCAGGTACTATTTCCATTACAGGATAGTCTCCCGGCAGTGCATGAAAACATTTACATTTTACAGACTATCCAAACAAAAAGGGTGTGAATAAGCTGAAAAAAATGAAATTTCTGAAGAAAAATAATAAGAAATAATAATAAGAAAAATCTGATCAATATTCTGCCTCAACTTATGATTTCTACATGTGCATTACAGATCAGATCTACCAAGGCACAAAACAGGCAGAATATTGTTAAAATTGCACTTATTTTTCTTTAGACATTTCAGGTTGTTCATATTTGTTCAGGTTATTGACGTTTTATTTTTAAAGGTCATCAGAATTTAATGTTCTTCGTAATAAATCAAAGAGAAAAAATTGGTGTTGCCATTTTTTATAGGCATAATGTCATAGTTTTTTCACATGAAATAAAGAGGAAAATTTGGAGTCATTATTTCGAGGTTATCATGCTATTATTTTCCAGTTTGACGCCCTTGACTGTTAATATCTTCTGCACTTTGCAAATTCATCCCATGGGCCGAATTGGAACCTTTGGTGGGCCGGTTTTGGCCCCCGGGCCGCATGTTTGACATCTGTGCTGTAATGGAAACGGTCTCCAGGAATAGGACCTGGTACCCGAGTCGTGTTGAGCCGAGCCGAGTCGAGTCGGTTCCACATAGTGGAAACGTAGCATCAGTGTCTTTATGGAATGTCCATGCATCTGTCTTTTGTCATGTGATTATTTCTGAGTCTGACTCTGTATTCGGTCGTTTTTCTTCCTTTTATAGGACAGTGCCAGCACCGGAAACCCTCTGAAAGTCAAGCCTTCCTATCAGTCCTGTAAAGACTGCCTGCGTTTACCACAAGGGCGGCGCTGCGACCGGCCAGCAGGAGGACGTTCTCACCGCATTAACCCCTCCCGTCACTGCACCGTCCCCTCCATATACATAGACCCCCCTGGGACCAGTTTTACTCCCAGCCCGGTTCTGCTGTCGGCCCCGGTGGTCGTCCCTCACAGCTGTGGTCATCTGTGCCGCTGTACTTCCTGCGTCGCTGGCGTCCCGCTGACCGGCCGACAAAAGCCAGTCTCACCGATGAGCCTGGAGGACACTGAGGACATGGCTGAACCCCCGGGCCCGGCTGAAGGTTTAAGTGTGTACTGTGGAGGGGCAGCGCAGCTCCAACAGCAGCTGCACATGCCCGAACTGGGGATCGAATTTGGGCTGGAACGGCTGGAGAAGCTGCCAAGCCTGTCCATGGAGGGGCAGCTGCCGGTCGGACCCCTACCGTAGTGGACTATCCTGGACCGGATGAGACAGAGGAGGCTCAGCGCCGCTTCCATCGGGTTCACTCTGAGGGTTCTCCAGCCCGTTAGAAGACTGAAGCTGTGCCCGGTCTGGGCCTGGCAGCTCCACTGTCACAGCAGGGGGTGACAGGGGGCGTGGCCTGTCACTGTTCTATTGGCACAAACCGATGATCTGATGCAGACGAAGTGGAAAGAATTCACCATAAGACTGGAATCTTCTCGTCCACTTGTTCCTCATATTAGACTGAAGGATGGTCCAGTTTGTTTGGAGCCTGCCTGTCCCACCACACCTGCAGGACCACCTGACCCCTCTAACACTAGGCTGGTACTGGACCCTGGACCTCCTCTGGGTCCAGTACCAGCCTAATGTTGGAGGTCTGGCCCTAAACAGGAGACCATCGTTGTTCCGATCAGCTGCTGGAGCTGTAGTTCACACTTTGATGTTGATGGACAGAAAAACCCACTGAAGGAACATGCTTTTGTCGGTGAACTGTGTGTTTTCAAACCAACTCATCAACAGTATTTCTGAGCATGCTCAGTCAGTGTTTGAAGTCCAGCCTGTTCCATTGCATTAGTGTCGTCCCAGGAGGGCATTTGAAAGTATTCTGGTTTTAAACGTGGGCATTTGTGAGCATTGGAAGCCTCTTTTACCTCAGACCACATGCATCTGTACGGTCACAGACTGTTGTGTTCACTTGCTGCTCCGTTCAACCTCCACCTTTAACTCCATCCATTTACTTTAAGCAAATGGAACCATGTCCTTAACACACCTGCCCATGTACGACTGCAGTATTACACATATTTAAGGTGGGATTTTTCGTTTTTCAGGGGGGTAAAGTCCTGTTTGGCAGGTAGGACGTTAAACTGAACAAACGGAACATTCATGGTTAATGTCGGTGATCACATGACTTTATCTATAAAAGGTCGTCTGTAGTTTGTTTTTCAGTTTAAATGATGAATATTGACCTGTTGGAAGACATTTCAGATCTCAAAAAGCACATCTGTTTAAATGTAAGTGTTTAATTTCATGTTGTAATCAGAGCCATATCCTGCTGCTAAATCCAGTTTCCATGACAACCGTTTGTTTGTGGGTGAAAAACCATCGTCTGCCTTTTCTAAACCCACTAAACAGTAAAAGGACACATGGTTTCAGCACCTGAGCACAACTTTACTATCAAACTGTCAAACTATCAAACTGGTGACACTTCCTGTTCTGACACATGAACCCTGGGAACTGACTGGGTTCAGTTTGACACAGTAGCTGCACTTTCAAAAAATTAAAGTGAGCACAAAATGAGGAATAAACGTAAAGCAATGACAGCCTGGTGTTTACTTACAGTTAATGTAAGTATTGATAACAATAATAGTAATCATCCTAATTAGTCAATCAATAATAACCATGAGGTGTCAAGACATACAACACACGCTGCTGAAAACAAGAATGACTGTTTTTGTAATATTTGCATCAATATAATTATTATGGCTCCCCAATTATCGAATGAATATATTTAATTCAGATTTTATTTATATATATCGCCAAATCCTAACAAAAGGCATTTGATGACACTTTCCGTGCAGAACTGGTCAAAACCAGACTGTTGATAAGACACCACTTCCACTTTACTTCCACTTCGACTCATATGGAGCCAAATGCAAACCAACATTTTTTTTAATTTGGAGAGAAAATAAAGATCAATTCACTGAAATGTAAAACTGACACTGAAATATATTCATATGATTCAATTCTAAAAAAGAATTTTTGAAGATTTGTTTTTTCACTCTTCACTTTCACATACACATTTATACATGTCGTAATTTTCTCAAAGGCTTTTCTGTAATTCAAATTTAATTTTGAAATTTATAAAATGTTACTAAATTATATATTAAAACAGAAATTTGAAAAGGATTTGAAACAAAGAAAAGTTTCAAAACTGGAAAATGTATTTGAAACTGGAAAACATACTGAAACATATATATATATATATACAAATCAAAGTTGTATTTTAAATGAAAAAAACTTATATATTTTTATGTTGAATTATATTTTAGTACTTTTAAAGTTGAAAATCAAAACAAGTGTCAGTTTCAGCGAGGATTTTTTTATTTATATTTTTTCCAAGTTAATAAAACTCTTGGTCCAGATTTGGCTCCATACTTTACAGCACAGAAATAACAAATATTTTCAAACTGAATTAATGTTTATGTTAAATGTTAAGTAACTTATTTTAACTGGTGGCATTGTACCTGTGGTGCCATTGTACGATAGCACCCTCCCGTGGTGCAACAGTGGCATTGCACCCGTACGGCCTCCCGTGCTGCAACATCGGGACATCGATTGGACAAACACGTGCTGGACAAACACACGCCGGACACAGAAACGTCCATTATAGTAGGATTTTGGCCTCAGCTGTTCTCCCACTAAAATCAGCTCCTTTTTATTCATTTAAATGTGTCTTTTCTTACATGTTCAAAGCTTATATTTTTGGTGTGTTTCCGTTGAACTTGTGCCACTGATCCAAACCTGCTGGACCACAGGGCGGTACTCTGGAAGTTGACGGATGTTGCGTTGGTCCGGTTCTTTGCACACTGGATGTGCTGGGACGTGTTTGAGTCAAAGCTCATGCACTGTGTGTTTCTAAGGTCTGAGTCTGAGGAAGAGCTGACAAATGTGCAAAGAATGAATGTGGTTATTGAATTCTCTTTATTATTGGGTTCCGAATGTTTGTACTTTTTTTTTTTCCCCTCTTTTATTAGATTTGAAAACAGCAGACATGACCCAGTAAAAACAGGCCCCTCTGTTCCTTCTCCTCTGTTTAATGGATCCCATGGAGCTGCAGGTTTGCTCCACTCGTCAGTGCTTTTGCCTTTAACTTCATTTATCCTCCGTCACGTGGTTTAAATGAATATGATGTAACTTAAACACATCCAGCACGTTGTCTACAGTAACTTTGACCACACCCATTACAAGCACAGCCTTTTTAAGAAGCACTTATTTAAGTCCTATTTCCTTATTATCCAATTTCATCACTGCAGGCTGTTCATGAACTGATTCTTGTCGGTTCTGCAGAACAAACCCATCATTTCCTGGACCAGGAGCTGACGTTTGGTTGTTTTACTGCAGAATCAAATCTGGGCTCATAGTTTTGGAAAGTGAACATTTTAAACTGACATTTGTCAAGTGATCATGAGATACAGGATTAAAGGGTTAAACCTGGGGTGTCAAACTCATTTTAGTTCAGGGGCCACATTCAGCTAAATTTGATCTGAAGTGGGCCGAACCAGTAAAATAATATATCATTATATAACAATATAATACAATAATACATAAATAATGTCAATTCCAAACTTTTCTCTGTGTTTCAGAGCAAAAAAAGTACATTTACATCATGAAAAGGTTTACATCTACAAACTATCCTTTCAAACAATGTGAATAACATGAACAAACTGAAAAAATAAGTGCAATTTGAACAATATTCTGCCTCAGTTTATCATTTACACATGTACATTATAACTTACAGATCACAGTGGATCTACAAACACACAAAACATTTGATAACAGACAGAATCTTGTTAAAATTGTACTTACTTCCCTTAAGATATTTCAGGTAGTTCATATTTGTTCAGGTTGTTCATATTTTTTGCAAAATTATACTTTGTTTTAGTGTAAATACATGAAAATATTTACATTTACAAAGAAAAATTTGGAGTTGTCATTATTTATATGTCATTATGATAGTATTTTACTGGTCCTGCCCACTTGAGATTGAATTGGTCTGATTGTGGAACCTGAACTAAAAGGATTGTTAATATCTTAGTGTAATTTTTGCATTCCACAGATTCATTCCAAGGGCCAGACGAGACCCTTTGGTGGGCCGGATTTGGCCCCTGGGCTGCATGTTTGACACCTGTGGGTTAAACTGTAAAAAAAACAAATTAATTAAAATAGAAAAAAAAAAAATTTATTCAAATTGCATTTAATCTGAAAAAAGGTTCTTTATTTATTTTTATGCTGAATATATTGTACTTTTAAAATCACAACTTGGAGTGTCACCTTCAGTGTTTTTCTGGTTGTTGTTTTTTTTAAAATTCCAAATTAGCTAAACTTTTGGCTTGAATGTGACTCCATATTTGCTTCCTTTTCTGAGCTTGTTTTGTATTTCAGTGCCTTATCCTCAGCCACAGCTGTATCATAAACATCCCAGGATTTGCTCAGTTTGTGTGAATGAGTTTTTGCTATGGCTTTTTGTCCAAAAACACCTTCACAAAAAACACAATCTCTCTCTTTTGCAGCGTATAATTTAGCACATGTTGTAACGTATGCAAACCTGTATAAGGTCAGTGTTCGCTGCAGCCTGTGTCTGCAGGTGGACTGAACACACTGAACACTGAAGACCAGCCCATGGTCATATGGTCACACAGTGTGTTGGTTCGTAGCTGGATGAAGAACCGTACACTGACTGGAAGGACAACTATCTCTAGTCTCTTTTCCATCGTCCATCTGAGCTAAACTTTCCCCATATTTCCTAAATGTGTTCCAAACAGAAGTGTGTAATGTTGGTTTTTCCATTCAATCCCAAATGTGCTGATTAGTTTCTTTATTCTGGTCGATGTCAGTAGAAGTCATTCCATAAACATGAACATAAATCTATGTTGTTTTGAATCTAGAATGCTTGTTCCCCCTCTATCTCCTACTGAATTCTAAAATGATGTGGTTTCCTGGTGTGTCCACACATACCCACACATGTTTGGGTTCAACTCTTCTTCTTCTCTTGTTCTAACATTGTTTTGGTCATGTGACTCTAGTCCACAGGTGCCAAACATGCGGCCCGAGGGCCAAATCTGGCCCGCCAAAGGGTCCCCTCCGGCCCTTGGGATGAATGTGTGAAATGCAAAAATTACACTAAGATATTAAAAATCCTTTTAGTTCAGGTTCCACATTCAGACCAATTCAATCTCAACTGGCCAGGACCAGTAAAATACTATCAAAATAACATATAAATAATGACAACTCCAAATTTTTCTTTGTAAATATAAATATTTTCATGTATTTACAGTAAAATAAAGTGTAATTTCACAAAAAATGTGAATAACCTGAACAAATATGAACAACCTGAAATATCTTAAGAGAAGTGTGTACAATTTTAACAATATTCAGCCTGTTACTAAATGTTTTGTGTTTGTAGATCCACTGTGATCTGTAAGTTATAATGTACATGTGTAAATGATAAACTGAGGCAGAATATTGTTCAAATTACACTTATTTTTTCAGTTTGTTCATGTTATTCACATCTTTTGAAAGGATAGTTTGTAGATGTAAACGTTTTCTTAATGCAAATTTACTTTTTTCGCTCTAAAACAGAGAAAAGTGTGGAGTTGACATTATTTATATATTATTATGTTATTATTTTACTGGTTCGGCCCACTTCAGATCAAATTTAACTGAATGTGGCCCCTGAACTAAAATGAGTTTGACACCCCTGATCTAGTTGGACTCAAAGGTCTTTCCATTACAGTTTTGTGTCATATACCAATTTAACTACGAAAAAACACCTCTAACAACACCAACTATTCAGAGAAAAACTAGAGTTTTGGTGAAATTTCCATTTTTCCATTAGACACATTTATAGGAACAAGTTAAATTCACCATATTTAAGGGTCAAAGGAAAAGAGACTAATATAAACACTAGGGTGAATGGAATCCTTGAAAATGGACGATTCTGTGTATTTTTTCTCCTTTTGTTTGCTGTTGAATAAGTTGTCTTACAGATGAGATCAATATTAAGAAAAACACTGATAATACTACTGTGTTTTGGGAAGCCGTCATAATTAGGTTTCCATGTTTGTATGACAACAGAACAGGACTTTGGTTTGATGAAGGGCTGAGTGTTACGGCCAAAAATGTTCTCATGATCAGCTGACGTTAATATTCATCATGATGAAAATACAATCATTATTTCTGTGCTGTTTAAAGGCTCATTTAACCCTTTCATGCCTGACGTCCACATGTGGACCCATAGTTGAGCTGATGTTCCAAAGGGTTCTAAAGGTAATCTAGTCCAAACCACATGGGTTCAGTCTGTACAGACCCTCAGACATACAATGAACTAAAGGATCATCTGTGTTGGAGAATGTGGACTGATCTGGGATCTGCTACAGTAAACCTCCTCAGACCCACACATGAGTTTACTGTCCACCATTGGACAAGAGGTTCACAGATTTAGACAAAAATTAAAAAAAAAAAAAAAAAAACTGTCCACTGTAAAGAACATTCCATAAAAATGCATCTGAAAAAAATGTTGCATCATAATTTTTCCAATATCGACAATTATTGAATTAAAAACAGAACAAACTTGTCCTTTCCTGGGTCTGAGGAGGGAAAATATCTTCTGAATAAAACCATATTTTAAAAAAATTTTAAAGTGCATTTAAACTTTAGCCTAATTTTGAGAAATAAAATCAATCTAAATAAAATCTACATACTTTTCCATTATTCATGCATGAAAGGGTTAATTGACAAGTGAATGAAACCAGACAGTTGAAATATCTGTAAAATGTGAAAAACAACAAAATTCAGACCAAAAAAAAAACTGAAATTTGAAAGAAGACGAACACATCAGTAGTTTCTGACGTTGTGTTTTACTTTTATCTGACCTTTAAAAGAATGAGTGGAATCTCAGTTCATAGACAACAGGATGAAAAAGACATAAAAACGTAAAAGACACCTGGTTAGGTTTTCAGTTCTTCATTCTGCTCAGAACATTAACACTTAGATCATCCACAGATCTAGCGGTTGGACATTCAAATCTGTTCCAATGACAAACATCAAAATATGCAAGAATCAAATGAATTAAAATTACTAAACATGGAAACATTGTATTTAACAGTGTAAACCAGACCGGATTTGAATATTATTCCTACATATAAAAAGTGTTGTGTGATAATCGTCACTGTACGTATCACCACTGATTTAAACCAGTGTCTTCAGTTTCAAACTCCATTCTGTCCTCGTTGTTCCTCGGCAGCAGGGGTCATATTGACAATCCTACAACAAAAAGACAAATTAAAGACTCTGAAAGGGAAACATTCACATATTCTGTCCCATTTAAGTGGGGATTCAGATGTTTGTAGCACAAATCTGCCCATTTTCAGATCAGCTTCAGTCTGAACGGGTGGAAAAACAGGACAAAAGGTTTGGGTTCACGTTTGTGTACTGTACTGCACATTGCCAATGTCCATGTGGAATGCACTTTTTTTTTTCTTTTTTTTTACAGTTTGTTAAAATAATGTCCATGTCCATGTTTATCATGGGAATAAACCATTTCTTATGTTTATTCTGCTTCATGAGTTCATTTACTGCGCACCCTCAAAAATGAATATTTAGCTAATATTTACTATTTGTGAGGTTGTTCTTCAATAAAACAGATAAAAAGATGCAGAATAAAATAATCAAATGACATTTTTGTAAATACAAACACAGACACACTCTGTTCCACTCACACCCTGTAAAAAATATAAATCTAAAGAGTATTTTTCTCATTTCAAGTCCAAATATCTCATCACACTTAAAATAAGACAGAATCACCTAAAGGGGAACTTTTCAGTGAGATGTAAGAACTGATTTATAGACAATAGATCTGGAAAATCTGATTTCAACAAATCTGACCAAGATCATTTTCACTTGTTCAACTGGCAGATTTTTTTGCTTGAATTAAGAAAAATTTAATTTAATTTAAGCAAAAAAATCTGCCATTGGAACAAGTGAAAATACACTTGTTCAGATCAAGGTTATTATCATAAACGAAAACTAACGAAATGACGAAAACTAGAATTGAAAAAACATTTTCGTTAACTGAAATGAATAAAAACTATAATTAAAAGAAAAAAATGACAACTAACTGAAACTGTATTGTGTGCTTACAAAACTAACTAAAACATATAAAAATTATGGATAAAATTCCCTTTGTTTTCATCTTTGTCAACGTCGGATTGATATGAAAGCGATTTATTTCGCTCTAGCAATTTTAGCTAGCGGCACCATACGGCACTTCACGGTCTGTCACTTCTTGTCACTTGTCATTTAGATTCATCTTCTGGTCCCCACTCTACCTGGACACATAGAGACTAAAGTTGGGTGAAAGCAACAGAGTCCTGTCTGGGATTTATTTGAAAGAAGGCAAAGAAGATAAAAGATACGACAAAACTAAAATTCAAACTAAAACTAAGCTAAAACTAAGCATTTAGAAAAACATGAAAAGTAATAAAAACTAGCAAACCTGCTCTAAAGATGAATTAAAACTAACTGAATTAGAGAAAAAAAAATGTCAAAACTAAATAAAACTAAACTATAATGAAAAATCCGAAACTATTATAACCTTGGTTCAGATTTGTATTTTTTCCAGTGTAGTACTAGAACAGTGCTGTCAAACTCCTTTAGTTTCAGGTTCCACATTCAGATCCATTAGATCTCCAGTCAGACCAGTCACATAATAACAGCCTTAAAGGACAACTGCTAACTTTAGTCTTTGTTTTAGCGCAAAAAAAACCATTAAATGATGAAAATATTTACATGTACAAACTATCCAAACAAAAAAGGTGGGAATAATTGAAAAAAATGACATGTCTTCAGAAAAATAAGTTCAGTGTTAGCGATATTTTGCCTGTGTTTATCATTTCTACATGTGTTACAGAACAGATCTACAAAGGTATAGAACATTTAGAACAGGCAGAATATTGGACGTAGATGGACGTACAGTTCCTTTAATGCATTTAATCTCACATCCTCTTTCCTTCAGTCCACATTCTCTGCATTTCACGTACATCCATCTGTACCCCTTAGGCGGTCCAGAGTACTGCAGCTGGTTCTTAATGGAGTCAACCAGGACCGCAAGATCCACAAGATCCAAATATGCTTTTTTGCAACGAGAACGTCCACTCTGGCTGCAGAATCTTCTCAGATGTCCCTCACTGACATCGAACCTGTGTCTACTGCCAAACACTGTTTAATATCTGTGTATTTTAGGCCCAGGTCAAAATACAAACTCCTCCCACTCCATTGTTGTGTCTATTTTGTTCCTGTTCTGAGCATCAATGACCCAGAAGAACATTAAGAACAGTGCTCTTAATGCAAAGAGTTTTGCAAAAAAAAATTTCACCAACCATTTTTCCCCCAGTGTCCCCAGGGGGCTCTGTAATTGGAGGACATAAGAAGACTTCATTACTTTAGTGGCATTTAGAAAATCAAGGTCCATTAAGTTACCATATTTGGTTCCTTATCTGTAAATGGCATAATAAATAAATAAAAAATCCATCAATTAAGGATTGAAAATACAGTAAAAATCCATGTAAGGTGAAAGGAGCCTGTATTTGATCCCATTAGAACCTGTATTTGGTCCCATTAGAACCTTCCTTTGGTCCCATTAGAACCTGTATTTGGTCCCATTAGAAACTTCCTTTGGTCCCATTAAAACCTGTATTTGATCCCGTTAGAACCTGTATTTGGTCCCATTAGAACCTTCCTTTGGTCCCATTAAAATCTGTATTTGATCCCATTAGAACCTGTATTTGATCCTATTAGAACCTGTATTTGATCCCATTAGAACCTGAATTTGGTCCCATTAGAACCTTCCTTGGGTCCCATTAGAACCTGTATTTGGTCCCATTACAACCTGTATTTGAGCCCATTAGAACCTGTATTTGGTCCCATTAGAACCTGTATTTGGTACCATTAGAACCTATATTTGATCCCATTAGAACCTGTATTTGATCCCATTAGAACCTGTATTTGATCCCATTAGAACCTGTATTTGATCCCATTAGAACCTGTATTTAATCCCATTAGAACCTGTATTTGGTCCCATCAAAACACTGTTCAATGGAAACACCTACAAGTAGAAACTGGACTGGGTTCAAACTGGACAAACTGGACTGGGTCTAAACTGGACAAACTGGACTGGGTCTAAACTGGACAAACTGGACTGGGTTCAAACTGGACAAACTGGACTGGGTCTAAACTGGACAAACTGGACTGGGTCTAAACTGGACAAACTGGACTGGGTCTAAACTGGACAAATATGGGTTTTATTTTGATAAAACTGTCCTTAAACCCAGGTAGTTTGTCCTCAGTGGAACTGTTGATGTCACTGTCCTAATACATGTGTAAATGACCAAAAATAGTCACTTGCCCGATAAAGGGTTCATATGTGATCTGTTAGTTCTTGTCTAAACACCAGTTTTTAGTTGTTAATACCAGTGGTTATAACAGGAATAAAACCGATCAGACTGTTTTTTCTACATTTCAAATGCGTCCGGTCTGCCTTTAGCGTTGACTTGTTCCTTTATTTAAATGGACTGAGTTCAGAGCACTTTATTGAATTAGTCAAATGAGTGTGTTCTGACATCATCAAACAGGTGACCGCTGACAGACGGTATCTGTCACAAACCCTGAAGTCCTGCAGAACACCACGGACCAAAACCACCTCCATTAGATCATCTGTCTGAGTGAGTATCCACTTTTTTATATTGTCTTCTTTGATCTCAGGTCTGTTCATGGAGCTGTAGGACACTGAGTAAAAGTACCAATAATACTGTGGAGGGAATAGAACAGCCCATAATAACATACGCAGTGTATTGATATTTCTGTGTGAATGCTGTTAAACTAGATCATACATGTGAAGATCCTCCTGTGACACTGACCATTTAAATATGACTTTATTAAATCCAACATGTTTATGGTGTGAGGACACAGCAGTCGGACAAACCCAGTTAACTCTGGACAGAGTTAATAGTCTGGACTCCAAGTCACACGTCTCTGATAAACTGTCTGCATACGATTGGAAACATGAGAGCTACAAGAACGGAAGGATGGAAAGAGGGACAGAGGTAGAGAATGACGGACACAGGCCAGTGGTCCAAATGCCTCCCACTGGTGTTCCAATACGTCCATGTGAAAATACCAGTTCAGATCCACTAAAATCCCAGTTCAGATCCACTAAAATCCCACTTCAGATCCACTAAAATACCAGTTCAGATCCACTAAAATACCACTTCAGATCCACTAAAATACCACTTCAGATCCACTAAAACCCCAGTTCAGATCCACTAACATACCAGTTCAGATCCACTAAAATACCAGTTCAGATCCAGTAAAACAACAGTTCAGATCCACTAACATACCAGTTCAGATCCACTAACATACCAGTTCAGATCCACTAAAATCCCAGTTCAGATCCACTAACATACCAGTTCAGATCCAGTAAAACAACAGTTCAGATCCACTAACATACCAGTTCAGATTCACTAAAATCCCAGTTCAGATCCACTAAAATCCCAGTTCAGATCCACTAAAACCCCAGTTCAGATCCACTAAAACCCCAGTTCAGATCCACTAAAACACCAGTTCAGATCCACTAAAACACCAGTTCAGATCCACTAAAACCCCAGTTCAGATCCACTAAAATCCCAGTTCAGATCCACTAAAACCCCAGTTCAGATCCACTAAAATCCCAGTTCAGATCCAAAGTGCTGGGAGGTAGAACTTTCCGACATCCAACTCTGTCAAATGCATTGGAACGCCTGTCGAAGCTGGAGGTCCGAGATGTGAAGTGGGTCCAGATCGAAGGACCCTGATCTCACTGAGAACTACAACATGACATCAACACAATAATAACAGCGCACAGTTTACAAGTACACAATGAAAAAAAACAAAAAACTTCATAATGTATAATTCACTCATCCGTCTTTTGGCCTCTTCCATCTGGTTCGTGTCTCTGAGGACACTGGACTGTCCACCGTCCAACTGTCTCTGCACTAACAAACCAAACAGGAGCTCAGATCTGCATCCTCCATGTTTGTTGTTTATGTTCAACATGGACGGTCTGGAACACTGTGAGGTGGATGGAGTTAACTCCAGGTGGGACATATTCGACCTCCCAGGACTTTGGAACGAAGACTGGGTTCTAAAATGACTAATATCCCCCAAAATATTGGTCCTATCAACTTGCAGAGATATTTAACCCTTTCATGCATAGTGGTCACTACAGTGGACAGCTGTTCTCTTGTATATTCATGGATTTTGTTGTTTTAGTTCCATATCAGCCAACACAGTGGACACTCACACTGCAAAAATCTAACTCTGACCAAGTGTATTTGTCTCATTTCTAGTCCAAATATCTCATCACACTTAAAATAAGACAGAATCACCTAAAGAGGAACTTGTAAGTGAGATATAAGAACTTATTTTTAGACAATGTATCTGCAACATCTTATTTCAAGTAATCTTAGCAATTTTCACTTGTTCCATTGGCAGATTTTTTGGATTGAATTAAACAAAGAAATGTTCCTCTTTAGGTGATTATGTCTTATTACCTCCGCCAAGGAGGTTATGTTTTTGCCAGGGTTTGTTTGTTTGTTTGTTTGTTTGTTTGTCTGTCTGTTTGTTTGTCTGTCCGTTAGTGTGCAACATAACTCAAAAAGTTATGGACAGATTTGGATGAAATTTTCAGGGTTTGTTGGAAATGGGATGAGGAAGAAATGATAAAATTTTGGTGGTGATCGGGGGTGGGGGGGCCCACGAGGGGGGGCCACTGATCGTTAGTGTGCAACATAACTCAAAAAGTTATGGACAGATTTGGATGAAATTTTCAGGGTTTGTTGGAAATGGGATAAGGAAGAAATGATTACATTTTGGTGGTGATCGGGGGTGGGGGGGCCCACGGGGGGGGCCACTGATCAGCCTTGGCGGAGGTCTGCGCTCTCCGAGTGCTTCTAGTTTTAAGTGTGATGAGATGTTTTGACTAGAAATGAGAAAAATACACTTGGTAAGATTTAGATTTTTGCAGTGCATGCACCATCCCATACACTGCAATTATACTGTTATTGTAACTTTACTGTTCTTGATCAACCTGATCTGCACTAACATATTTGAGTGTAAATCAATTGCTAGTTATGGTTATTAAACTGTAATTAACAGGTTTTTGTGTTTTGTTTTTTTGTTTGTTTGTTTGGTTGGTTTTTTGCATATTATCTCCATGAAGTGAGTCATGACTAGTATTAGTGTGTGTTTGAATGTGAGAAAACATCAGATTATCTGCATTAAAAAATGTTTTCATTTCATAGTTTTCACATAGTTTATCAGTAAATACGTTTCTTTGCTTCAAAAATTAAATGCATGGTGTCCAGCTGAGTGGACATTTTTGCAACTCAATGAAAAATGGGTTCATAAAAACAACTTCAATCACATTGTTTTTTTAATGCCTAGAGGAATAAAAACACAAATAAAAATCTTGATTAAGGCTCTTATAATTCATGCATGAAAGTGTTAATGTGGAGATGGAACTATTCCTCAACTGTAGGAACCAAAGTGACCTTCCAGTATTATTATTATTATTATTATTATGATCGTACATTGAGGTCACTTTAAAGCCTGTTGAGCCCACCCCCCATAATAATCTTTCCTCCCCATCAGTCATGTTAATGGTTTCATCGAGCCCCAGACAAACAATTCAGTTCAGTTTATAGCCTTCGTGACTTGAATCACATGTTCCCAGTGACCTTTCTATAAACCCCTGTAACCAAAACAATCATAAACATTCAGATAGGTTGAAACAGAAGTACAGACGGCACAAGCATGCCTTGTTTCCAAAACTAATTGAAAGTGCCTGATGTGTGACGGTACGAGGCTCTGATGGGACCAGTGTGTATGAAATATGTTATTAAAGACACCATGAAAGTCAACACAAGAACACGTAGAATTAGTTTCAGACACCATTCAAATGTTTTTAAAGTGTTTTTTTTTAACATGGTGGCATGACCAGGTCACATTTTCCTCTGAGTGTTTTACTGGACATTGGCACCTAAGCTCTTATCTGGCTTGTCCTGTTTCTTTTTTAGCCTCCTGACTCACTAGTAGGGGTCAGACCAGCGTTAATTATAGCCACCGCAGCATTCCTTTGTGACAGAATAGGGAGAGATTGATAGTTAGAGTGGCCTTGAGAGAACAAATGTGAGGGGTATAGAAGAATATACAAAAATAGAGAAATCAAAGCCTTGTTGTCTCATTTTACTTTAGTGGAAACTGGATGAGACACATGTAAGCACTGGAACCTGCCCAGGAATGTGAAACAAAAGGCCTGGACAAAAATAAGAAAATTAAAAACTCCTTATTAGGTTAAAATGTCTTATTTCAAGTAAAATGTTCTGCACTTATCAAGTTTTCTTAACCTCCTCAGACCCAGCTATGGGTTTTCTGTCCACATTTGTGGACAAGAGTTTAACTTTATACAAAAAAAATGAAAAGAAAACTGTCCACCACAAAGGACATTCCATAAAAATTTTAAAAACTGCATCTGAAAAAACTGTTGCGTCATGATGTTTCCAATATAAGCACTTATTTAATTAAAAAAAAAAAAAAAAAAAAAGCTTGTACTTTGCTGATATTTCCTGGGTCTTAGGAGGTTAAAATAATAAAATATTATCATAGTTAGATTTTTTCTTTTTTTCACCTATGGCAGATCTATGGTCATATCCTCCTTAGACACAGGAAAGAGAAGGGTTTGGCTTTTTTTTTTTTTACTTTAAACAGTTGTCTTGACTGGAAACTGCATAACGCAACAGTTTTTTCAGATACATTTTTTAATTTTTTTTAATTTTTTTTTTTTTAATGGAATGTCCTTTGCAATGGACAGCATTTTTAAGTAAAACTGTGAGCCGTTGGAGGTTATGAAGATGTAATGACTCATTAGATATGTATTTATGGGCAAAAACGGCCTAAAACCAGTCCAAATGTGTTGAGGGTAAACAGTTCCTGTGTCGTTCATACTCATCCTCCAACAGTGGAGCTGGTTTTGTTATAAATATTGTTTGAATTAGTTGTAATATCTCAGTGGGGTTCAGCTCAAGAGGAAAATTCTTGGAACAAGTAAAATAATCTGAACAAGATTAAGTCTCAGTAAGTAAATCAATCTAAAAAAAAAAAAAGAAAGATCTTTCAAGATAAATATTCTACATTCAGGTCAGTTTATTTAAGACAGATCTTCCTTTTTTGCAGTGTGGCCTGACATTTGCCTCCTGTGTTTTATTCTGGGTAGGACAGAACAGCAGCTATGGGCCAGAAGCTGGAGAAGATATCAGAGAAGGATGAAGACTCACTGGATAATTTAGTTTGGCCTGAGCACACCGGAGCGATGCAAGAGACAGAGGCAGATGTCAGAGATCAGGATGATGGCGGTTTGGCGACCCCTCAGAGTGCTGGTGGGATTAGTGGGATCAGTGTCAGCAGATCAGCCACTGGGCATGCACACAAGCTCACAGTCACTTCTGCACGTACAGACCCCCAAAGTGGGCAACCAGTCAGGTCTGAGTGTCAGTCAGTGCACGCTGTAAGCACCAGGAGACAGAAGGAGGGTGGAGACAGACAGAGTCAGTGTGTCACTGGAACTGTAGAGGAGTTGAAAACTGTCCTGAGCCTAAAAGACACTGGGAAAAACTCTGAACTGACAATAAAGAAACAAGGAACAACTAAAGCAAAGGCTGCAGCCTGCACCAAGACTACAGCGATGGACGAGGAGAGGAACAGGAAGAAATCTGAAGACAACGCTCAACTCCTAGGTCTGACACACTCATGTGATCCTGAGAATGAGGACTTTGTTGTGCTTGAAAAAGATGGGACTTGGATGACATCTGATGGGGAAAATGAGGCCATTTTAGGAGACAGGACAGAAGCACAGAATCCTCAGTCGTCCATCAGAAGAGCTGGCAAAGACTTCGATGACGATAACCTTCCCGAAACTTCCCTTCATGAAACAAGCAGAAGTAAGTCGACAGACCATGTGGAAGCGAATGCAAAGACTTCACCCACCGTCTGTTCGGAGATGGAAATGGGTCGACATTTGGCTGAAGTGACAGGCAGCAGGTGTCAGCTAAAACGAGTCGGTAATGTTGGAGCTGTCCAAGCTGAGACAACTGAGAGAGGAGAAGAGAGACAGGAAAGTATGAATGAGCAGAGCTGGAGGAAAGCTCCTACTTGTAAAAAGGAGGAACACCTGTCAACAATGAATGATAATAGGGTGGTGAAAATAGAAAAAAGCAGCAACGAATATGAAGGAGTGCTCCATGAGGCAAACCAGTTGATTATAGCTGAGGAGTCTGGGGAGGAGAGAGAGAGGTCAAAGCACCAACCAGGATTAGAAGAGCTCAACCCTTCAAGTGAAAACCAAGGTAGGGAGGATTACAAGTTGGGATTTACTGCACAAATAACAAAAGAGCCAAACAGGTTTGCTGATGCTGTCTCTAAAAGGGCTGAAGTAAATCATATTAGTTTAGGTGCCAAGAAAGAGGAGAGCCAAGCTTTCACCACCTCAACTGAGCCCTCTAGCAGCGACATACCACAACTGCAAGACAATCCCCCATTTTCACTGAGACAATGCGATTCAATCCTTTGCCCTCCGCTGCCAGAGAATGAGTGCCGCGATGGAAATATACAGACTGCGAGCTTAAAGAAGGAGAGCACACCTGTTTGCTTTTCTGCTGTCATCACCCCTCCACCTTTAACTCATATGTTGCCCAAGAAAGACCCATCAGCTCCATCACAGCCTGAGCCTCATGTTGTCAACCCTGAGAGAGACGGAGTGGCCACTACAGAAAAAGTGATGCCAAAAGGAAAGGTGAAAGGTCCACCGCCTCCTGTTCCCAAAAAACCTAAAAATCCATTTATTAAGCTCAAAACTGCACAATTAATGTCAAATGAGGTACAAAGACGGAACAAAGATCATCTGCACTCTGAGGAGAAGGTCAAACGGAGACACACCTTTCATTTTGGGAAAGACCCTCTACGCAATACAGTATTAAATCAGGATATGTGCTTGCTGTGGGACGAAAGGGGACCTTGCATCATACCACCCAACATACGGCAGTTATCAGCTGACCTAAACCCCAGGGAACGTCTTTCACTTGGACAAATAGATGAGCAATATGGAGACATGATTGACTTTGACTACTGTGCACGAATGGCAGCCCTTTCAGGAGATAAAGACCCAGAACACTTGGACATGTTGCAGAGGGCAGTCTTCTTGGAGAGAAGATCAAGGGGTAAAAACCTTCCTCCTCTTGCAAAAAAGTCCCAGCATAAATTGTCCTCCACAGAGACGCTTCACATACCTGAGGTCACATCAGGCAATGAGATAGAAATGTCAAAACCTGCTTTTTCAGAGACAAGAGAAAACTACCCTGATCTTAACAACAAAGTCAATACACAAGCAACATATGAAAAGAGTCTCAAACCTGGCACCTGCAAAGAAGTAACAGACCATAATATTGATAGAGACACAAGGGCTGATTGTGAGACGGTGTGCTACAAACCAGTGGCTGAAATAGTCAAGGAAACCAATCAAATACACAGATGTCAAAGCTGGGTGAAACCTGAAGGGGCCAAAGCTCCTCTTCGTGTTGCTGAACACAGTTCAAGCATGAAAGTATCTCAAATGAAGAACACTTTTGACACCCCAAAGAAATCCAAAGAGAGACCACAAGAAGTTCAAGCACCTCCAAAGAAAGGTAAGTACCCTGTATTTTATCAGGGCTACAGTAACTGCACACTGTATGTGCTATATATTTGTCATGGCCTGGCCCAAGACCATAACAAAAAAGGAATCAAACATACCAAGAATGATTAACCAAACTTTACTGTAAATTATCCAAAGGTCCAAAATAATTCTACCCAATGACAAGCAAAACTAATCATCATGCCTGACCAGATGAAGACCAAAGTGAAATAACAAAAACACAATAGGTTTGGACTGTGTGGAAACAGCCTAATGCCGCGTTTACACTACATGGAACCAGCTCGACTTGGCTCGGCTCGGTATTCCTGGAGACCGTTTCCATGACAGGATACTACTGACTTTACAGTACCTGGATGTCATAGCGATGTGGCGCATTATTTCCATGTCGTCTGTTCAGAGAGTTGCTGATAAACTCGGTCGTCGCGTGTTGTCTCATCTGAATTTTTACGTCAGCCACCAAAGACTGAATCTCCTCGACCGACCATGGTGTAGTTTTGGTCTGTTATCATGTGGATTAATGTACCACTATATTTACTGTCAACTTCCGCATCTGTTTTTTGTAAAACGGTGGGTCACAGAGAAAACTGTCTGACCAATCAGTGGTCTGCAGTGTTTATACATCACAGTTTAGTATCACTTGGAACCTCGGCGGAGGTGATACCAAAAAACTAGTACCGGGTACCAGATTCCAGGTCCTTTTTCGTAATGGAAACACAAAAAGGCCGAGCCTAGTCGAGTCAAGTCGAGCCGGTACAACGCAGTGGAAACGCAGCATAAATGAACAGGAAGACAGACACTGAAACCCTCTCAGGCTTTATAGACCCGCCCCTGGTAATTGTTGGAGACCCAGCACCTGCAGAACCTAGAGGAAGAGCAACTAGAGAGACAGGAAAATAAACAGCCATGACACCCTCCCCCTTAAGAGGGCGTGTACAGTGGCCAATAATGAGGCTAAGACAAAGACAGACAGACTGCCAATGTTGGTGCTCATGCTCCTGTTTTTTCCAAACGTTCTGGCCAGATACAGCTAACAGCCAAAGCCTTTCCCAAAATAATGTCCACTGTTTCCACTGGCAGAGCAGGACACACCCCCATAGCCATTTCTGTGCTAAACAGATCACATTCAAGAACCCCTCTCTGCAAAGGAACAGTCAGAACAGTCAAACCAAAACCTTCTGCTAACACACTATCACCTGTATCTGAGGCTTTTGAAAGTAGCAGAACAGATTCTACAATAAAGAAATTTGAAGATGAGGTGTCCCAAAGGATCTTAACCTGGACTTTAGCACCACCTACTAAAGAAACATTCCCTTCACTAACAAAAGGTAGAAAATCTGCAGGTATAGAATGAAGTTCTGGTTTCTGAACATGTTGATTTTAAAGGGCTGTATGCCCTCTGACAAGGCCCCACCAAAACCACAGGTTTGGCATCTGCAAATTTCATCTTATTTTTCGACTGAAGAACAGGACACTCATCTTTCCAGTGACCTTTGGCCTTGCATTAATGGCACAACTGTTGTGAAGGGTCAGATTGTTTCCCTGCTGAAAAACTACAATAGAATTATAGAATGACTCTTATAATCAATAAGTATTCAGCAGCTGAGACTGCAGCCTGTGATACTTTGTAAACTTTCTTTTCATCAACGTAGGTGACAATATGTTTGGACACAGATTCTTTGAATTGCTCAATTCTTTCAGTTTGTCCAAAGACTCAGTGTTAGCTGCCATGCACCACCCATTAAAATGGTTCTAAAGATCTGTAGCAAATTCAACATGAGCTTCCCCTTTCCCCAGTTTCTGAACTTCTGCCTATGTGCTTCAGGAACTAGCTTGTACGCCTTCATAGCTGCTAGCTTAACCTTTGCACACATTTCACAATCTTCATCTCTGAGTGTTGAATAGGCCAGTTGAGCCCTGCCTGTCAGCACACACTGAAGCACAACAGTCCTCCGTGTCTAACCAACACCTTCAAATAATGAAATGAAAGTGTCCAGATCCTGCTCGTTAAACCTTGGCACTATCCTCGAGTAAACAGATACATCCAGACTCCAGTTTCCGCTCTTTAATGAAAGTTAACTTGTTTTGCTGAAGCTCCTCTTTCATTTGTTCAACCAGCTGCTTTTCTCTCTCAGTGTCATAGCTCATCCTTTCTCCAGGTTCATCTGTAACTAAATTTTCTCTTGTTCCCATTGTAAGTTCGACTTTTGTTTCTCAAATCCATAGTCAACCACTGCTTTTCTCCCCAGTTCAAACCCATGCAGGTCACAGTCAGACAGAAGCTCCAACTGACCCCTAGGTTTCAGTTTCAGAGTCTATCTTGGTCGGCTCACTCTCAGTCTGTCTAGAATGTCCTCCTGCCTCATACAGATATAAGCTCTGCCTCTTGACCGTAGAAGTGAGGTCAAGAAGTACAGAAATACCTCTTTACCTCATTATTTTTATAATTAGCAACTAATGTTATAATTGATTTGTTGTAGTTTTACACATTCTAAGTACAGAGTAGCTTCTTAAGGCCACATTTGATTATAATTGTCTTTATTTGACTGAGAATGATCTGTTTTTAAACTATGTAGGAAAAACAGTATGTATAAAAGGAATCACTACTAACTAGGATTCTTGAAGAACACTCATCCTTCAGCTTTGTATGTTTTTTTTCTAACTGTTTTCTCAGTCTGTGGTCATGGACATGAGTTAGTGAACAGTTACGAGTTCATCCATAGTAATTAACTGATAGGATTTAGTCATAGGTAGACTGCATCTGAAGAGGTCTGCTTTAACTCAGTTACTCAGCACATGTACCAAGTTTACATACTTACGGTAAATAAGTACATGTGTATGGATTACTGTAGATTACAGTATCAACAACATGTAAATGAGCTCAAATTAACTGAGCATTAACTAAGTAAAGCAGTAAAGTTCACATGAATGCGGCAGAGAAATTAATTCTAAACACAGAAAATATGCAAATATATGGTACAGTAAAACACTGACAGGAGTCATTTTACAAGGAACAAGAAACCAAAAGGTTCATTCTGGACAAAAGTGGACATTCTGTAAAATGACTGATAGCACAGGTCGACAAATTTTTGGAAATTGTTGGCTTCCAAGTTAAAATTGTCTAAATCTTATTTTGATAAGATGAACTGGAAAACAAATGATCAAACTGATGATTGGCTCATGTTTCTAAGATATTTAATGACACAGTTTTAGACATAATAACAACAACAACAACAACAATAATAATAATAATAATAATAATAATACATCGGTTTTATATAGCGCTTTTCTAAGTACTCAAAGACATGTTGATAAATGATGTGCAGATTGATACAGAAATATCGATATCTCTGATACCAGATGTTTACGCTCTAAAATCAATTCACAAATCAAAATATTGATCCTTTTGATACTTGGGTCATTTGAGGTCATGTATATCAGGAACACGGTGGAAAGTATCTAAACTATTGGGATCTGGTCCAAATGATCCCTGGCTGGTGGAACTACTTGTTCTTCCACCTGGGTAAGTGTGTACTGCGTCAGCCCTTACAGAGAGTCTGTTCAAAGAGAGGTTCAGAGCAGAAAGCAGAACAGACTAAAGGTTAAAATAGTCAATATGTTATTGTTCCTGAACATAAACTAGTGAATGAATCAAAGTGTCCATGTTAGATGGTTTTGCTGAAGTGTTATATGTTCAGTATTTACATGTTTCATGTTAACATATTCATGTAACGTGAATTAATATGAAAGTTTTCATTTTTATAATAGTTCTTAATAATTAAACCATAATTACTCTCATGTCTTGTATTCTCTCTGAAGTTATGATTTAGATTTTCCAGACATTAAGTGTATTTGCACAAAGTATCGGTATCAGATCAGTATCACTGATACCTGCCTGAATTTTACCCAGTATTGGATCGGAAATTAAATCTGTGGTATCAAACATCAGTTGTGTCCCAGTTCTGCCCTGGCAAGGATTAAACTAAAGGAGTCTGATGACTGATGTGAACTAAATGGTTTAGAAAATCCAAACTGAACCATCCCCTAAAGCCTAGTTCTTCAGTCTGTACATGGTTCTGTTTGGTCTGGCTCTGGTCTGCATTGTTTCCACAGTTTGGTTCCATCTCTGGTTCCATCTGTGGATCCTCAGGTCAAACGTGTGAGACCACTGGATCCCAGTATCTCACACTGACACTGATAAAAGCTGCTCCATGTGACACAGATCAGTGCTGGTGGGGGTTTATGAACTGGACCAGAGTGTCTAATATGTCAGAGGACATGTTCTAACAGAACATTAGCACAAATGACTCTGTTCTACGTTCCACTAATGTTTGTAGTCTGAACCTGTAGCTCAGACACAAACATATCCTTAATAATCACTCTGTTATTACTTCTATAGAATTTCAATATTTGTCTTATTACCGTATCTTGATAACTTGAGCCAACCATTACTTGATTTAATCTTTTTTAGTAGCTGAACGTAGGTCAAGTTGAACTCCTTTTATTCTGGTTTATGTGGCAGGTAGACCAGTGGAACCTCTGGATATTCATGTACTGTTGAATAATTAGTTCAACAGATTCACAGACTGAAAATATCACTGATACGACAACAAATCCTATCATTAAAGTTAATAGTACATTTACATAGTTTTGTCCTTCTTAAGTTTCATTTTATATCAATTACATGTTTTTTTCTACAAGCGACACTGAAATTTTATAAACAGCTCCATAAATAGAGTTCTGAAGCTAAAAATGAGCCTATTTGATAAATGATAGACAGAACTTTAAATTATGACACCGATGATGACTTTGGCTGGATCTGGACCAGAACTCTGAAATGGGTAATAGGTATCTGATGGCCCGTTCAGACTGGAACCTTTCATTCATGGTTGTGGACTAAGGCAGTTAATGGGGCGGGGGGGTTTCTTGCCTTCATTGTGTGAGGAAAGGATGGGACAGAGCAGAGGAGGGGGAGGGACCCTAACACAAAGGATGCTGCTGCCTCCAAAATACTGTCTTATGCACAGCAGAACAAAAACAACCCACTTAGAAAGAAAAGAAACTATTTGCATATGATGATATATGAAGAACCGTCAACATCCCTGCAGCCCTATCCCCATCCACAGCCTTAGGAAATGCAGCCTGACGTCTGATGTGCGCATGTGCTGTAGCCGGTCGTCAACGTATCCTATTGAATTTAATAACGATGAGAATAGGCGATTTGTCGTCTTCCGCAGGTGAGGAGCGGCAGGAGATGCGCTATTTATAAACCTGCATCCAAACACATCCTGAATTTAACAGAGTCCGAACACAGGTTTATGTAGAAGGAGGACAAATAACAGCACAGCGGTGAAGCGGTTTTTTTTTTTTTTTTTTTTTTTGGAGCCCAGGGATAACAGAGGACCGTCCTGCAGGATAAGGGCGCGCCTAAACTACCACATTCATGTGTTGTGATTGATTACCCCCGTGCGTACTAAAACTCTTGCATAGATTGAAGAGGTAAGGAATCTTGAAAAGTCTCTTTCTTGTGTGCATTTTGCATGTGCTCCTCTGCTCCGGGCTTTGCAGCATCCATTTATGTCGCTGGGTGAGGTTTGAGACTGGGAGCAGCCAAAAACCTTGGGTGGAAATATCTGCACTTGCGTCAGCTGGCGGCAGTCCACCGCAGCTAACGTTAGCAGCTAGGCTAACCGCGGGTCGCACCGCAGCTAACGTTAGCAGCTAGGCTAACAGCGGGTCGCACCGCAGCTAACGTTAGCAGCTAGGCTAACAGCAGGTCCCGCTGCAGCAGCGAACGTTAGCAGCTAGGCTAACAGCAGGGCTAGCTGCGGTTAGGACGCATGGGCTCACTGTTATTCAGTTAAGAACTCCTGTACCTGGGCCCTGCATTGGCATCACACACATATATATCAGTAGATTTGTGTATCATCCATGCCTCAGCTGCCTTGTCCTTCCTCCGTCTATGTTTCAGCCGGACTGGAACGGGACCAGCCCCGGCACAGCTGTCGGAGCAGTGCGGCGGAACTACACACACTATTACAGCCGACAGAAATATTGGACTAATTCCACTTTTATAGTTTTATATTTAACCCGCAGTATGTGTTTCCTCCGCTGTGACCATAAGCCCGCTGTCTGTGTTGTGTTTTCGGGACAGTCACATCTGGGTGTACCCACCGACACAATCGTGCACTCCATCCACCCCTCCTTTCGGTAACGGTAGCTAATGTTAGCTTAGCGGTGTGTAGCCTGAACCTTTAGCCTCCAGTTCAACCTTAACTGTTCTGAATGAAAGTACAGACAGACTTATTCTGTAAACACACACTGGCGGCTTATTTTAATGCCTTGTGATAAATATAGATGAGGGGGAACGCCGTGGGCTGATGTGGTAATAAGCTAACGTTAGCCATGGGTTATTGTCTAGTGTTAGCAGATGTAGCCGTCTGGAGCATGATGCTACAGACTGCACAGACGGGTTCCTGAACACTGAGCAGAGACTGTGTGATGCATGGGCAGTGTTGGCTCATCTATGATCTGGATGTGACTGTCAGACAGTGCAGGGCTTCACACACACGTATGAATCAAACCCACTGAGTTCCTCCTTTTTCATCTGCTGTAAAACCTCCGCCTGTACCAACACCCCCGTGGCCCAGCAGCTCTGGGTCCACACCAGAGGCACCACAGGGATGCTCTGCACGTCCTGCTGTGCACTGGGTGGTGACAGGGTGCAGCATGTTGTCCTTTACATCACCGAAGGCCTGTACGAGATGAAGCCGCTCACAGTGTAGATGCATAAGTAGTAGAAAGTCCTTTTGAATGATGCACTGATATTGGCAAAGGGAACATCCTGTTCTGGTCAGATGTTAACTGTGTGGTGTCCAGGCATGATGATGAGTGTTTACAGAAGCAGAGGGATGTTTCTGCTGCAAAAGGACAAAGAACCAGGGGGACTGTTTTCAGTCATGACAAACGTCCTGTCCAGTCATCCATATGTGGTCCAGATCCAGTGGTTCCACATGGACCCATGTCCCGTTCAGTAGTGTCTGTGTTTAAACTCAATAACTGATCTGTTTAATACATGTATGAATAGGTCTGAGTAAGTACTGTCACATGATACATGATACATGGAACAACTGGCAGAAATAACATTTATGGGTAAAAATACATCATTTCCTGCTGTCTGACATGGGGACTGAAAATGAACATCGTTTTATTGACTTTATTCAAATGTCCAAAACATGCCTTCTTTTACATATATGAATCTGGAACAAATATTATTAATAAAGTAAATAGTGCATTTACATATGAGTGAACAAATGTTATTATTAAAGTTAATAGTGCATTTACATATATGAGTGAACAAATATTATTATTAAAGTTAATAGTGCATTTACATATATGAGTCTAGAACAAATATTAAAGTTAATAGTGCATTTACATATATGAGTCTAGAACAAATATTAAAGTTAATAGTGCATTTACATATATGAGTCTGAACAAATATTATTAACGTTAATAGCGCATTTACATATATGAGTCTAGAACAAATATTATTATTATTATTATACTTAACAGTGCGTCTACATATATGAGTCTAGAACAGCCCCCACACATGACTTTTTTGTCCAATCCAAACCGACTAATTGGACCAAAGGCCTGTCCAGATGTGAATACACCCTTAACACCATTCCTTAGAGCGTCCATATATTTTCCCTGATATCTTAGTGTTAGACTCTGATCACAGTTAAAGTCCTACTGCTGTTCTTTAAACCTTCTGCATAAATGTTTGTCTGGTGCAGCGCCACTGAGACGAGTACTCAATATGGACCTTTGCAGAAACATGTGAACTCTGTTTCCAACTAATGCTAAACCTTCTTCTTCCTCCGTCTTCCTGCAGATATGTTGCGACGAGTTGTGCGACAGAGCAAGTTCCGTCACGTCTTTGGTCAAGCTGTGAGGAACGACCAGTGCTACGATGACATCCGTGTGTCCAGGGTGACATGGGACAGTTCCTTCTGCGCCGTCAACCCCAAGTTTGTTGCCATCATCATAGAGGCCAGTGGGGGAGGAGCCTTCCTGGTCCTCCCCTTAACTAAAGTGAGTGACACGCCTACCACTTCCCCTGCTCTAGGTAAAGGGATGAAGTCCACCTTTGAGGGTTTCCTGTGGTGTTCATAGGGTTTAGTTTAGGGGCCGTTTACACGGCATAGGATTCAGTCGACTCCAGGAAGATTTCATCGCGGATTAGCCTTCTGTTAACATGGAAACGGTGCCTAGAGTGCCTGAATCTGGAAACTTTTGATACCAGGGTCCAGGGTGGAATGTTATCGATACGCTCAGTCGTCCACTGTGGAACCTTCAAGGCTGATCTAATAAAACCAAGAGCAGAGATATTCTGACCGTTCATGTCCTTGACATTTTTGACCGTACACTGTAAAAAATCTAAATCTGACCAAGTGTATTTTTCTCATTTCTAGTCCAAATATCTCATCACACTTAAAATCAGACAGAATCACCTAAAAAGGAACTTTTCAGTGAGATATAAGAACTGATTTATAGACAATAGATCTGGAAAATCGGATTTCAACAAATCTGACCAAGATCATTTTCACTTGTTCCATTGGAAGATTTTTTGTGTTTGAATTAAGAAAATAAATCTTTAATTAAGCAAAAATCTTGAATTACACAAAAAAAATCTTGAATTATACAAAAAAATCTTGACTTAAGTAAAAAAAAATCTTAAATGAAACAAAAACAAAATCTTGAATTAAGCAAAAAAAAATCTTGAACTAAGTAAAAAAAAATCTTGAATTCATTTAAAAATATCTTGAATTAAGTAAAAAAAAAATTCTTGAATTAAGCAAATAAAATCTTGATTTACACACAAAAAAAATCTTGAATTGAGCAAAAAGTCTTGAATTAAGCACAAAAAAATCTTGAATTAAGTAAAAAAATATATATATTGAATTAAGCACAAAAAATCTTGAATTAAGTAAAAAAAAAAAATATTGAATTAAGCACAAAAAATCTTGAATTAAGTTAAAAAAAAAAATATTGAATTAAGCAAAAAAAAAATATTGAATTAAGCACAAAAAATCTTGAATTAAGTTAAAAAAAATATTGAATTAAGCAAAAAAAAATATTGAATTAAGCAAAAAAAAATCTTGAATAAAGCAAAAACAAATCTGCCAATTGAACAAATGAAAATGATCTTGTTCAGATTTGTTGACATCAGATTTTCCAGATCTATTGTCTATAAATCAGTTCTTATATCTCACTGAAAAGTTCCTCTTTAGGTGATTCTGTCCGATTTTAAGTGTGATGAGATATTTGGACTAGAAATGAGAAAAATACACTTGGTCAGATTCAGATTTTTTACATTGTACCGCCTTAATAAAGGCACACAGCCGTTATGTCAGTGAGATGCAGATTCATGGGAAAGAGTGAGAACAGTCAGAGTGATGAGTGTCATGGAACAGTTTGACCATGTAACTGATGTAGTGTCAGATAGTCAAAGCAGCTCTGTCCGTCCGTCTGTCATTTTCATATGTCAGCTGACAGGACTTTACTGCCGTCCTACACTTCACTGTCTTCACTGTCTCTTGTGTTTGTCTTCCAGACTGGACGTATAGACAAGGTCTACCCTACAGTATGTGGACACACGGGTCCAGTGTTGGACATCGACTGGTGTCCTCACAATGACCTTGTTATTGCCAGCGGCTCAGAGGACTGCACCGTCATGGTAAGGACATGGTTCCCCTCAGAACGGTCATGAGGTGTTGGGTTCACATGAAACCTTCAGCTCCTGATTTGACACAGAACATGTCATGGTATTTTATGGGAAAACTCCCCCTGTGCAAGTATGACTCCACTTAAGTTTAGCTTTTATTCTGTTGAAAATGCGAACTTGTCGTACACTGCTTTAGTCACTATTTATAAAACAAAATCAAACAAACGTCGTACCATTTAAAAATACATTTATTCGTTTAGGTTAAATGAACAATCATCCAGAAATGATAAAAGGATGAGCTCAAGCTTTTAATTTAGAACATGGGTTTATTTCAGGTTCAGCGTACAGACACACATGATCTCATGGAGGCTGGACCAGTAAAATAATAACACAGTTAACTATTAATAATGACAACTACAAATGTTTCTAGTTGTTTTAGTTAAAAAAAAATAAAATGACATAATAAAAATGTTTACACTTAGAGCTATCCTTTCACAAAAAATACGAATAACTTGAAAATCTATGAACAATCTAAGTACAATTTTAACAATAATATACGTCAGTTTATCATTGACACATGTACATTATAAATGGCAGAACACAGTGGATCTACAAACACACCGACACATTTAATAGCAGGCATCTGGAACTGACAAATATAACATTGAACATTTTACACATTCTGTTATATTCTGCTTTCAGTGAAAAAAAATCAGTTATGGAAAGTGCAGACATTTTTAATTACATCATTTACACTACACATCGTCATGGTTACATTCATAACCATATGGACATGTGTTGACAAAAAAGCTGTAACTCTACACACAGTTATAGCATCATTACTACTGTTTCCATCCCATAGTTTAGGTTTATTATATTCTCCATCGCTGCCGTCCCGCCTCCTCATTTTCGTCTGGTGAAACTCTTATGTGAACGCCACCTATGAAACACTGTTATGTTCACTCTGGTCTGTGTAAAAATGAAAGGCAGAAATTGCATTTACATCCCAGTGTTTTGCCTTTATGATGATTATACAAATGAACTACATGATAAAGTCCATCTGAATATAACTCTGATCAGCACCGCTTCATTATAGACATGTCACTAACATGTTACAAACACAAACATTCAAGTAACTTTAAAAACATTCATCACACATACTCTACTTTAATTTATATGCTGTAGAAGCACAAAATAAACTAGTGAGTGATTTCATTTTGGCACAACTGACCTTATACAACTGATCCACTTTTACAGCCTCCTTCTTCATGTGTCAGAAGTGGGAATGTCTTCTTCCATTAGGTTTGAAAAAGGTTCAGAGGAACAGTCAGGGCTGTTAAACTCATTTTAGTTCAGGGTCCACATCTGGGCCGGACCAGTAAAATATTAGCATAATAGCCTTAAATAATGGCAAATCCAAACTTTTCTCTTTGTTTTAGTGCAAAAAAACCCCATTAAATTATGAAAATATTTACATTTACAAACTATCCAAACAAAAAAGATGTGAATAATCAGAGAAAACAGAAGTAATTTCTTAAGAAAATTAAGTGCAATTTTAACAATATTCTGCAGAATATTCTCATTTCTACATGTGCATGTATGGATCAGATCTACAAAGGTATAAACCATTTAGTAACAGGCAGAATATTGTTAAAATTACACCTAATTTTCTTTAGATATTTCACGTTGTTCATATTTGTTCAGGTTATTCACATTTTATTGTTTAAAGATAGACTGTAAATATTAAAATTTACTTAAATTTTATGCATTAAAAAAACAAAAAAAAAAAGAAATTCTCATTATTCATAGGCGTAATAATGGGTTTTTTTTCCACACTAAACCAAAAAGAATATTTGGAGTCATTATTTATAAGTTCAATTCATGTCATGGGTCAGATTGGACCCTTTGGCGGGCCGGTTTTGGCCCATGGGCTACATGTTTGACACCTGTGCTCTAGTTCCATACACCAGTACTTTACATTTGGTATGGTGTGTTTATAAAAACATCCAGTTTAGTTCAGTTTTTTTAACATAACCTTTGCACAGACTTGGCTACAGTACAGAAGTCTGCGGGTTTATAACACTGGTCTACAGGTCAAATAACAGTAGTGACATTGGACCAGGTGTGAGTCTCTGGTCCAGACTAATCCAGTCCTAAATGCTGTTTGTTGTTTCACAGATAGAGTCTGTGAATTAATGATAGAATGGGTTTAAGTCCAAAGGAATATTAGTGTCAGATCAACCAGATCTACTTCAAACACTTTCTGCACATGACAATACATGGACTGTACAGGTTCTATCAGTAGAACATTTATACATCTATTGGATAAATGGACACAAACCAACATATATGTGGACATCATATACCTGGAAAACAGCAGCAAAACAGCACTTTGGTCATTAGTTTAACAATTAATCTGATTAAAATATGGAACATTTAACACATTTAATCTGAAGCAAATCATTTATAATAAATTGTAGACCGGTGTCATTAATGCTGTAGTGGAGCTGAAAATCTGTCAGTTTGTTGTGGTTTCTCTTCATGCGCTCTTTACCATAAATACTTTGTTCTTCTGATTCAGGTTTGGCAGATTCCTGAGAATGGGCTGGAGACCCCTCTGTCAGAACCTGTGGTTGTGTTAGAAGGACACTCCAAGAGGGTGGGCATCGTGTCCTGGCATCCCACAGCCAGGAATGTTCTCCTCAGTGCAGGTAAACTCCACCACTGCACATCTGTACAAGCACATCTGCACAGGCACATCTGCACAGGCACATCTGTACACTAGTAGATGTAAAGTGTTGAAAATGGACTTGGATGGTGTGTGTGTGTGTCTGTGTGTGTGTGTGTGTGTGTGTGTGTGTGTAGGATGTGATAACCAGATCATCATTTGGAATGTGGGCACTGGTCAAGCCATGATCAACCTGGAGGACATGCACCCAGATGTTATCTTCAGTGTCAGCTGGAGTCGGAACGGCAGCCTCCTCTGCACCGCCTGTAAGGACAAGAAGGTCCGGGTCATTGACCCCCGTAAAAAAAAGGTTGTAACGGTGAGTGGAAGCCCTGTAGTGCATATGACAGTGTAGGGGTGTGTGATATGACGATATTAGATCATGAAGAGTTAGAACATATCGATGATCTGACAAAACAGAGACGATAGAATCATCTACAGCAGTGGTTCTCCAACTTTTTACAGTGGAGTACCCCCTGAAATAGATTTTTTACAGCAGAGTACCCCTGAAATAGAATTTTTACAGCGGAGTACCCCAGAAATAGACTTTTTACAGCAGAGTACCCCTGAAATAGACTCTTTTTATCCAAGTACCTCCAACTCACTTCATCATTTTTGATTGAAAACATTAGTCCAAATGTGTTCCTGTTCCAAAGGCTCCTTCAGACCAGTTGAAAACCAGGGGTTCAAAGACTCTTCCAGTAGTCAACCTGCTCTAGTCTCAAAGCTCAATGGAAAGAATCGTAGTAAAACAGAGATTGTGATTTTATTTTTAAAAAATCATGATATATTTTCCATATCGCCCACCTCTACACCAATGTAGCGTAACCATTCCGTGTGTAACAAATGTGTGTCTGTTTTCAGGAAAAGGACAAAGCCCACGAGGGAGCGCGACCTATGAGAGCCATCTTTTTAGCAGACGGGAATATTTTCACTACAGGGTTCAGCCGCATGAGTGAGCGCCAGCTAGCCTTGTGGAAAAGTGTATGTCCCCAGAGTGGATCTTATTCAACTGTCCTTTGGAAAACCAGGGATCCTACAAAAACCTGGAAAAGTCATGGAGTTTGGAAAATGTTCATTTCAAGGCCTGGAAAATGTCTTTAGTGTGAAGGGTTTTGGTTTATTTAGTAGAACACAGACATACGACACATTCACAAATGGGGTTTTATTTCCACCAAACATTTGAGTGAAATAAGTCACAGCTGTCAAACTTAAAGGTCAAACAGTTTTTCTGAATATTTGTAAAGAATATGTAACTTATAGATAAAAAACAAATGAAAGAGCAGGTTACCTGCTGTCATGAAAAAACCTGGAAAAGTCATGAAATTAATTAAAATCATTGAAAGGTTTGGAAAAGTGGAATGGAATTTAATAGTTACAGATGGAAACTCATCACTGTTTAGTGAAATGAACTGTTTTAAGTTCAGAATAGATCATCAATGAAGTGGATCAGAAAAACAGTAGCTGAACGATAGAATGTCCTAATTTAAAAAGTGTAACTCTAAATAAGGGGTGTCAAACTCCGGTCCTTGAGGGCCGGTATCCTGCCTGTTTTAGATGTTTCCCTCTTCCAGCACACCTGGTCCAATTAATGATCAGCTCATCATCATGCCCTGCAGAAGCCTGATAATGATTCAGTGGCTTCCAGGTGTGATGGAGCAGGGTAATACCTAAAACATGCAGGATACTGGCCCTCGAGGACCGGAGTTTGACGCCCCTGCAATAATACCAAGAATGTTTTTACAGAATGAGCTCTAGGACTTTGGATGTTTGAACTTTGGTTTGTGTTCTCATACCCCTGCCCTTCTGTTCTGTTCAGACACTAATCAGCCGATCCTTTACATATTCCACACACATTATTTACATATGCCTTTGTCCCAATGTTTGCATTTTTACAGATTTTTGATACAAATTTGAAAAGATTGAAAGTTAAGACTTGAAATGAATCCCTGAGTGGGCGGGATATCTGTGAGTAGGAGGGGTAAAGTGTTGTGTGAAGGGGCAGGGCTATTATTAAGCTCTGCCTACTTTTTCACCTTGTTTTCATTTTAATTTAGCATTTAGAGATTCAGCTGAATGAAAAGTGCTTTATAAATGCAATTTATTATTATTATTATTGTTATTATTATTGTTATTATTGTTTTTATTAATTTGTCCAGAAAACACATGTCTGATCTGTAGGAGACGAGGTGTCAGAGTGGTCTGAGTTCAAACATAATCTGATCAGGTTCATTCTGTCCACTGAGTACAAAGATGTCCTGTTAGTTTTTGTCAAACAGATAAAAGACTTAAATTTCTACACCTGGGTGCTGTCCTCCACAGTTTGTCAGACAGTAGGGGGCGGAGTCAACCTCTGTTATCTGACAAACCTGGATAAACAGCTGATAGGACTCATAACGGGAACATGATGTGATCCCTCTACAGGTGGAACCTAAAGTCTGACTAAAAACAAACCTGTCATCTTCCTCCTCCACCACATCCAAACAGCTGTTACTGAGGACAGAATATTCA
Source organism: Sphaeramia orbicularis (assembly GCF_902148855.1). Lineage (NCBI taxonomy): Eukaryota > Metazoa > Chordata > Actinopteri > Kurtiformes > Apogonidae > Sphaeramia > Sphaeramia orbicularis. The sequence goes on from NC_043968.1 coordinate 78,912,245, forward strand.
CTGTGGTTTGTTTTTTCATCCTACTCTCTCTCTCTCTCTCTCTCTCTCTCTCTCTCTCTCTCTCTCTCTCTCTCTCTCTCTCTCTCTCTCTCTCTCTCTCTCTCTCTCTCTCTCTCTCTCTCTCTTTTCTTCAAACACATCATCAGTAGCTCATACAGATGATAGTTTATGTGAGGTTTTAAATAAAGCGTCTCCAGTTTCAGACTCTTCAACAGTTCCATTTTGTTTTCCAGGACAACATGGATGAGCCCATATGTGTTCAGGAAATGGACACTAGTAATGGAGTCCTGCTGCCATTCTACGACCCTGACACCAGTGTCGTGTACCTGTGTGGGAAGGTGAGTACACACACACACACACACATCTGTTGGACTGTTTGTGTGCTCAGTTCCAGCTCTGAGTCTTGGATGGATGATGTGTGTTCTCAGGGTGACAGCAGCATCCGCTACTTTGAGATCACAGATGAGGCGCCGTACGTTCACTACCTCAGCACGTTTTCTACCAAGGAGCCGCAGAGGGGGATGGGATACATGCCCAAACGAGGCCTGGACGTCAACAAATGTGAAATAGCAAGGTACCAGCCGTCACCGTCACAGACAGTTAAACTAGTATCCATTTTGTTCATCGTTACAGAGATAAACTGAACATGAAAACTGTTTAGAGCAGACTCCAACTAAAGGGGACAGTAGGTGACTATATTTAGTTCAGAGGAACAGTCACACACTGAACACATGATGGATGTCAGGGTTAAATACACAGTATGACATCTGTCATTACAGTGAGGGAATGAAAACCCTTCACCTTGTTAATTTTCTGTGTTAAAGTTTGTCCAGTGGAGTCTATTCAAACATGTTGTTATTATTATATTTCATATTTTTATGAATGTTAATATTAGTCGATACAGAAAAAAGCTGATGATATTTTTTGTCATATGATCACAAATGTAAGTGATACTGTTAACTCTGTGCTTTATTATAGAGAACAGGGCAAGGTTATAATAGTTTTGGATTTTTCATTATAGTTTAGTTTTATTTAGTTTTGACTTTTTTTTTCTCTAATTCAGTTAGTTTTAATTTGTTTTTAGAGCAGGTTTGCTAGTTTTTATTAGTTTTCATTTTTTTCTAAATACTTAGTTTTAGTTTAGTTTTAGTATTAATTTTAGTTTTGTCGTATCTTTTCTCTTCTTCACCGTCGTATTCAAATAAATCCTATCCAGGACTCTGCTGCTTTCTCCCAACTTTAGTCTCCATGTTTCCAGGTAGAGTTAGGACAAGAAGACGACTCTAAATGACAAGTGACGAGAAGTGACGCACCGTGAAGTACCGTATTGTGCCACCGGCTAAAATTGCTAGAGCAAAATAAATCGATTTCGTATCAATCTGACATTGACAAAGATGAAAACGAAGGGGATTTTATCCATAATTTTTATCCGTTTTAGTTAGTTTTGTAAACACACAATACAGTTTCAGTTAGTTTTCGGTTTTTCTTTTAGTTATAGTTTTGTATTTATTTGTTAACAAAAATGTTTTTTCAATTCTAGTTTTCGTCATTTCGTTAGTTTTCGTTAACGATAACCGTGGAACAGGGTTCATATTAGTGCTTGAAATCCTTGAAAATGCTTGAATTTCAACATTGTGTTTTCAAGGTCTGGAAAGTGTTTGTAATTCTAACTGTGATTTATTTATTTATGTCTTTATAATTAGTCGTCCCTCCATCCAAAGCTCCTTCCTCAGAGGTGACACCGGTCTAAATCTAACCCTTTGTGTCCTAAAGTCAGTTCCAGGTGTTCTCAGGTCGACTCCAGGTCCAGTTTTATTTTTGTCTGTGTCTGTTTGGTTCCAGTGTGTCTGAAGAACACCAAGAACCTTCACTTTTTAGGATAAAACTGTGTGTTCTCCTGTAATGTATCAAGTTTTTACTGTTATGAAACATAATATTAGATGTTTATACATAATATAATGAACATCAATGAGATAAAAGTGACAATAATAAACCTGAGTTTATGTATTCATGTAGATATAGATTAGAGCCCAGAGATAAGGTGGAAATGATCCTTAAAAGGGAATTTAATCTTGAAAAATGTGTACGAACCCTGACAGAAATCCTACTATATAATACACGTTCTGTGTCCCATCGATGTTGCAGCACAGGAGGGCGTTTGCACAGATTTTCCACAGCCTTCACAGACCCGATCGCCCCCAAACTCACCAAATAAATAGAAACATTACCTGAATATCTACTAGGCACAATTTTATGTCCGTATTCAAATGTTGTGAGGTATGCTGGGTGATTTTAGCCTCTCTCTACTTTGAATTCTTCATCCCTGCCGCCATACTCCATTTTCGGAAGTGGTTATGCTGCCGTTCATGACATTTCTGCAGTTCACCGCCTCACCACAGGGGTCCCCCAAGGCTCTGTGTTGGGCCCCCTCCTTTTTGCCATATACACCACCTCACTTGGTCAGATCATCCACTCACACGGCTTCTCATATCATTGCTATGCTGACGATACCCAGCTCTATCTGTCATTCCCACCTGATGACTCCACAGTCTTAGTGCGGATCTCAGATTGTCTCTCTGACATATCTGCATGGATGAAAGCCCATCACCTTCAGCTGAACCTGTCCAAAACTGAACTGCTGGTCTTCCCAGCTAAGCCAACCATACAGCAGGACATCTCCATCACTATTGACTCCATACCTCTGGCTCCTACCAGTGTAGTACGTAACTTGGGAGTCATGATTGATAATCAGTTGACCTTCACGGATCACGTTGCCTCTGTCACCCGATCATGCCGTTTCACTCTGTTCAACCTAAGAAAGATCAGGCCATACCTAACCGAACAGGCCACACAGCTCCTGGTGCAGACTATGGTTATCTCCCGTCTTGACTACTGCAATGCTCTTCTAACGGGCCTCCCAGCTTGTGTTGTCAAACCACTACAGATGGTCCAGAATGCAGCAGCGCGTCTGGTCTTCAATCAGCCTAAAAGGGCACATGTCACCCCCTTACTCATTGAGTTACACTGGTTACCCATAGCTGCCCGCATCAAATTCAAATCTTTAATCCTAGCCTACAAAATTCTCAGTGGGTCTGCTCCTGTCTACTTAGGTGCACTAATAAAAGCTTATGTCGCCCCACGACCACTCCGCTCGTCTGGGGAACGTAGTCTGGTGGTCCCCAGACCTTGTACAAGACAATCCAGGCTCTTTTCATGGGTCGTTCCACGTTGGTGGAACGCTCTACCAAGTGCTACAAGAACAGAGTCATCCCTGCCTATCTTCAAGAAGCTCCTGAAGACCCAGCTCTTCCGAGAGCACCTCCTATCCTAGCACTTTCAAACATTCCATTTTAAATATTCTAATAAGGTTTTTCCCAGGATAACCACAGATTCTTTCGCGATTATCTCTGGACCTGCTGCGGTGGTCCGGCCTCTTCCCTGCCCTCATCATCACCACTCACTTATCCTCAACCGCCTCCATGTGTCTCCCCCTACTCCCCCCTTCTCCCCCTCTCCCCCAGTCTCTATCCCTATCGCTCTCTCTTTTTCCCCTTCTCTACTCTCTCTCTTTAACCCCAACTGGTCAAGGCAGACGGCCATCCTCCAGGAGTCTGGGTCTGCTCGAGGTTTCTGCTGTTAAAGGGAAGTTTTTCCTCGCCACTGTCACCAGTCACAAGTGTTTGCTCCTGGAGGATTCTGTTGGGTTTCTGTAAATTGACTTAGAGTCTGGTTTTGACCAACTCTATATATAAAATGTCAAGAGATAACTTTTTTGTGATCTGGCGCTATATAAATAAAAATTTGATTGATTGAGTGATTTAATTGGTTTTCCCCTGTAAGTCGCTTTGGAAAAAAGCGTCTGCCAAATGCATAAACATAAACATTTCTACTGCTAGCAGACGATGGTACAATGTGAAGGCTGCAGTTCACTACTGCTGTATGAATGTAATCATGCTTGACAGGCCAAACAAATACATGCTCTTCCCTTCATGCTTCACATGTTGGCTCAAATTATTACCTGCACAATGCATGATTAAATGGTACTTTACAAATGGATAATGGTGGCAGACAAGTTCTACTTATGCTATCGCACAATGGCACCACGGGTACAGTGCCACTAGTACAAGACAATAATAATACAAGTGTAAACCCCTTTATTCTGGTTATTATGGACTTCAAAGGTCTCAGTTAATTACAATTAAGACTGTTATTATTGCTGATTACTTTTGTAAAAATGCAGTTTTCATCACGTTCAGATATTTGTGTGTAAGTGAAACGTTAGGAGTTGGTTTGTGAAACTCTACCTGGTAGATGTTTCAGCGTTTGTGTTGGTAACAGTGGTGTCCTCTGTGTCTGTAGGTTTTACAAACTACATGAGAGGAAATGTGAACCCATCATCATGACTGTCCCACGTAAGGTACGTCCACCGTCCAGACTGAAAAGTCCTCTGAGTCTATTACAGTCTGCTCCTCCCTCCAATGACCTGTCCTTTGTCCCACATGTTTCCTCTCTTATATGTTTCCTCTGTCCCACATGTTTCCTCTCTTATATGTTTCCTCTGTCCTACATGTGCCCTCTGTCCTACATGTTTCCTCTCTTACATGTTTCCTCTGTCCTACATGTTTCCTCTCTTACATGTTTCCTCTGTCCTACATGTTTCGTCTCTTATATGTTTCCTCTGTCCTACATGTTTCCTCTCTTACATGTTTCCTTTGTCCTACATGTTTCCTCTGTCCTACATGTGCCCTCTGTCCTACATGTTTCCTCTCTTACATGTTTCCTCTGTCCTACATGTTTCCTCTCTTACATGTTTCCTCTGTCCTACATGTTTCCTCTCTTATACGTTTCCTCTGTCCTACATGTTTCCTCTCTTACATGTTTCCTTTGTCCTACATGTTTTCTCTGTCCCGCATGTTTCCTCTGTCCCGCATGTTTCCTCTGTCCTACATGTTTCCTCTCTTACATATTTCCTCTCTCTCTCATGTTTCCTCTGTCCTTCATGTGTCTTCTGTTCTACATGTGTCCTCTGTCCTTTCTTCTGTCCCTCATGTCTCCTCTGCCCCTCTTGTTCTCTGTCCTACATGTTTCGTCTGTCCTACATGTTTCCTCTGTCCCTCATGTGTCCTCTGTTCTACATGTGTCCTCTGTCCTTTCTTCTGTCCCTCATGTCTCCTCTGTCCCACATGTTTCCTCTGTTTCTCATGTTTCCTCTGTCCTACATGTTTCCTCTGTCTTACATGTTTCTTCTGTCCTACATGTTTCCTCTGTCCCTCATGCTTCCTCTGTCCTTTCCTCTGTCCCTCATGTGTCCTCTGTGTCCTACATGTTTCCTCTGTCCCTCATGTTTCCTCTGTCCTTTCTTCTGTCCCTCATGTTTCCTCTGTCCCTCATGTTTCCTCTGTCCTTTCTTCTGTCCCTCATGTTTCCTCTGTCCCTCATGTGTCCTCTGTGTCCTACATGTTTCCTCTGTCCCTCATGTGTCCTCTGTGTCCTACATGTTTCCTCTGTCCCTCATGTGTCCTCTGTGTCCTACATGTGCGTGGACAGTCGGACCTGTTCCAGGACGACCTGTACCCGGACACAGCAGGTCCAGATCCGGCTCTGGAGGCAGAGGAGTGGTTTTCTGGGAAGAACGGTGGCCCCATCCTGATCTCACTCAAAGACGGATACGTGTCCACAAAGAACCGGGACCTTAAAGTGGTCAAGACGAACGTCCTGGAGACCAAGCCCACCACGAAAGCAGAACACCCCCCCACTGTCCAGAAGCATACACCTGTTCAGCCGTCAGCAGTGAGTCTGAACGTCTGTGTGTGTCTGTTATAGTAATAATAATAATAATAATGACAATAATAGCACCTTTAAAAACTGAGTTTACAAAGTGCTTTGACAGACAAAGCAAAAGGGCACAACAGCAGAATAAAAACATAGAACACAACACAATAAAAGAGATAAGTACAGCAACACGAAATCATGACTAACTGTGAATGTATCGTAGTGGAAAGGGCAGAAATAACAGAACACGATGATGTCAGATCAATGCAAAATGAAGGAATGGAATAAAACAACATGTATGTCAATATAAATGGAAAAACCAAAACAGGGTCAAATTAAATTCTCAACATTAAAAAGAGACATCACATAAAGGCAAGTCTCTAAAAATGTGTTTTAAGAAATTATTTAAAAGATGACTCTGATTCTGCAGCCTTTTCTCCTGGGGCCGTTCCAAAGGCCCCATGTCACACAGCAGGAATTTATGGAGAGAAATTTGTTTTATTCATCAATCAAAAAGAATGGATTTGCAATTAAAAAAAGAGATTTGAGAACAAAAGACAGTAAGTGGCAATACTCTGCTCAGGCTGTGAATGTACAGGCTGTAGCCGACACTATTTAGTGTAATCTATTACTTATGAGATACATTTCAATTTCAAAAAGCAACAGACTATCAACTGACCTCCCAGTAACAAACACAACAGAGAACTGGGTTTAATGTGGAAGCTGGAGCCGGCGCTGGAGCCGGCGCTGGAGCCAGGTTAAACCCACCAATAGAAACTCTTCTCTCATCCATCAGCATAGGCCCCGCCCATTAAGTGCAGTTTAATTCACAAGCAAAAGTTTTTAACTCACAAGCAAAGTGGAGTGATTTATAAGCAAAATTATCCTTTTTTTTATTGCCACTTACTGTCTTTTGTTCTCAGATCTCTTTTTTGGTTGCAAATCTGTTCTTTTTCTTAATTGATGAATAAAGAAACAAATTTCTCTCCATAGGAATTTCAGTATTTTTACCCATCAATGTTCTTTGTGTCAGTTGTGCCATGTGTCATGTGACAGTACTTCCTCAGACCTATTCATACATGTATTAAACAGATCAGTTATTGAGTTTAAACACAGGCACTGTTGGACAGGACGTGGGTCCATGTGGAACCACTGGATCTGGACCTAAATGAAAATTAAATGACACAGAACCTTCAGAGTTTTCCAGCGTTTGGTGCCAACGTTTGGACTCCATCGTTCACAGTGATTATTATGGTTGGAACAATTCACAGAAGTTGTGGATCAGCACATACTTGGGTATTTGGGTCATGCAGTGTGTTTTCGGTACAGTTAGAGCGCAGAGAAGAAGCCTGCTACGTTTTTAAGGAGATCAGAAAAACAGTTCCAGAAAACCTGTGGAAAAAACTAAAACATGTGGAAACCTTAAACACAGCATGGAATGAAAGCTGCTGTGGAGCTGTTGGTCAAAACAGAAATAAAAGAAAGTAGTTGAAGTGGTTCAGTTCAGGGTCTGTATGGGTCCTTGAAACCCTTGATAATACTTGAATTTCAGTGATGTGTTTTTAAGGTCTGGAAAGGGCTTGGATTTAAGTTTCAGTGTTTGAAAGTGTTTTTAATTCTAACTCTGATGTGATTTACTTATATTTAATCTCCCCTGCATCCAAAACTCCTTCCTCAAAGCTGACACCTGTCTAAATCTAACCCTTTGTGTTCTAAAGTCAGTTCCAGGTGTTCTCAGGTCGACTCCAGGTCCAGTTTTATTTTAGTCTGTGTCTGTTTGGTTCCAGTGTGTCTGAAGAACACCAAGTACCTTCAATTTTAGGATAAAACTGTGTGTTCTCCTTTAATTTATCAACTTTTTACTGTTATGAAACATCATTTTACACGTTCATACATAATATAATGTCATTAACTCTGTACTGACAGCTTTAGGACATGATCAGTGAATTAAATATAGGACAATACACAATTCTCACTTAAAAAAAAATACTGAGGATAATATTATAATACATGTAATAAATCAAAGAAAAGTTAAATAAAGAGAAAATTTCATTTGGGAACTGACGCTGAAGTAGGTCTGAGTCTTAAAGGTTTAAATGTAAAGTGTGATGACAGAACTTTTGTTATGATTTGGTGATGCAGAAATTAAATTTATTCAGTTTATTTGACTGATGGTCTCTGTGTTTAGCTTATACTTGAAACCCCCCGGTAGGGAAGACATGGGCTAGTGTTTTTGGTTCTGTTTGTTTGTTTGTTTGTTTGTACTTCAGCAGAAAATCTATTGGTTGAATTCAGACCTAATTGGGTTTATAGAGTACCAGTGACCCAGAATAGATGTGATTACAGTTTGGGAAAAGTTGGTCAAAGTTCAAATTTTTTATTATTTAAAAAAAAAATCCATTTCCTTATCATGGGTCACATTTCAAATGCTGATAAAAACATTAGTTTTGCTTCAGTTTACTGAAACTTGGCACAGATATAGAGGCAAGTGTTCTACATCACTCGGACTTAAAGTGAAGGCGTATGTATTTATTCATGTTTTGGGTAAATCTTTTTCAACCCCCCCCCATTTCCCTACCATTGTGGTACTCTGTCGTTATAAAGTTCAGAGAAATCAGTCAAAAAAGAAAAATCATCCATAAAAAATTTGTCATTTCTAATCATCTCATTCCGGAAAAAAAATGTTTTAATAAATGAATGCCATTGAGGAACTGATTACAGTTGCTGTGGATTAAATGTCGAGCTCTGGGTTGGGGGCCGGGGGGTTGAGTCTGTTACCTGGAAATAATATCCAGACAGAAAAAAGTCATGAAAACATCCAGTGCATTTATTTATTCAGCTTCATGAATATTAACACTATAGACTGAATACTACTGTCAATATTAACACTGAACAGATATAAAAGTAGATAAAGCATCATTTTACCAGAACATCATAGACAACAGCTCAGAATTAAACCTAGAATTATATCCAACAGACCAATAAGAGTTCAGAGGGGCGGGGCTTGGGCCTGCATTTCCTGGATCAAAGCGTCACCTGTTCACGTCATCTGTCAAATCCCATTCCTGTTCAGTTCTTTTAACTCATGATTATTATTAGTCCTAAAATCCTCCTGTTCTGGGAGGAAGTCAAGTTAAATGACACTTTAACAGTTACTGCTTTGGTTTTAGGCCAATAGTTTTTAGGTATTTTAATGCAGCAGTGTTACATTAGTTAGAGTTAAAGTTATAAAGTGATATTTTTCAAATGAAGTCTTTCCGTTTTTGTTTAGAAAATGGAGGATAAACTGGAAGAAGTACTCCGAGAGTTCAAGTCACTCAGGGACCGTGTCATCCTTCAAGACCGTCGAATCGCCAGACTGGAAGAGCAGGTCGCCAAGGTCGCCATGTAAGCCACGCCCCTTCAGGACCGTTAATGGAGAGTCGGACGGATGTGGTCGTCCAACGTCAAACTGTCAAGATTCGGCTTCTTTTAGCTCGGGGTCGTCTTTGTGATGAGCCTGAGTCTACATTCCAACAGAAACTAATGTTCATCCAGCCTCCAGTTACACACACACACTCACACCCACACACACACACACACACACACAGCTCGTGTACATTCAAAGAAAAGACATTTTTGTCAAAGGAAAAGTCTTACTTTTTAGTTTGAAGTCGTGGTTCAACATTCTCATGTGACGTTTGTAATTACTCCAACTCTATGTAGCATCAGTATTTCCATTTTTCATTTTTGTGTTGCCAAATATGAATTTTGCGTTTCATGCACTGCTTCCACATTTTTTCTCCCAGTGTACATTCCTGTCATGAATTAGAGAATACTTTAGTCCAGCTGGATGATTCTGTTTTCAAACCGTAGATGTTTCTTCCTCTCATCCGGTTTATGAATGTGGAAGAACATTTGGATCCTGTTCTGGGCTTTAACTTTACCGTGGGTGTCGTGGGGGGAGGTGGAGGGGGGGGGTGCATTTCTCTGGTGTAAATGTTGTGCAAATGTAGTGGTGCCTCTTGTCACTGTTAAGGGTCCAAACGAAGCCGGTTTCACCCTGTCCAGTGCATATGTGGTGTTGGAAGGGACCACTGGGATCATCCACTGAACCCTGAAACAGTTCTGTGCACATAATAAAGATTTTACACATCAAAACCAGACTCATTATCATTATGTGTCCACTCACACCGTATACTCACTGCACTGTTTATAATCAGACATCAAGTATTTATATAAGATTAGGAAAAAAAAAAAACACTTGAATTTTTATGTGCGTTTCTTTTCCCCAAAAATGAAATCCTGCAGATCATGGACCAGGGTCGAAACTTCTGAAACAAACAGATGAAACTGTCAGTGTTTGGCCGAGGCCTTTGACAGAACTGTGGCCGATATTTTCAGTCTTTATAATCTGATACTATTTTTTTTTTTTTTTGCAAAAATGAGGTATTCAGAAAATCATGACCTTGAGTTTGACCTTTCAAGGTCAACAAAATTAGTACCAAATGAAAGACTATATCTGACTTCCTGTAAGTCGATAATACAAAGTTAGTCGATATCCATCTGAGTTTTCAAGATAGAAGCTGCTTAGTGAATATGCAAATTAGGATCTTGAGCCCTGGTCACTTTAGATTAAAATAACTAAATATATGTATATATGTCCTTCTGAGACCCAGGAAAGTGACAATTTTAGCTTTTGTACATTAAACAGTTGTCTTGATTGGAAACTGTGTAATGCAACAGTTTTTTCAGATCCTTTTTTTTTCATTATTTTGATTGATCTGTTTATTTTTTAATGGAATGTCCTTTGTGATGGTCAGCATTTTTTTTAAGTAAAACTGTCAAACTTTTGTCCCCTGCAGTGGACAAAAATGCATTGCTGGGTTTCAGGAGGATATATACATGTGTGACAAATGAGGGAGGAAATGGACAGAGAATTGAATTTACAATAATTTGACATTAGTTTGAAATCGCTATAATGAACAGAATGGAAGTTATTAACGATAAACAAATTTTACATACGTTACCATAGCAACCAGAAGTCACAACCTAGAGTTTATAAATGTGTCATATGAGAAAGAACTGGAACACATGTTACATGTTAAAGACCACCTGACCTGTTACAGACCACCTGTCCTGTTAAAGACTACCTAACCTGTTATAGACCACCTGACCTGTTATAGACCACCTGACCTGTTATAGACCACCTGACCTGTTACAGACCACCTGACCTGTTATAGACCACCTGACCTGTTATGGACCACCTGACCTGTTATAGACCACCTGACCTGTTACAGACCACCTGACCTGTTAAAGACCACCTAACTTGTTAAAGACCACCTGTCCCGTTAAAGACCACCTGACCTCTTATAGACCACCTGTCCTGTTACAGACCACCTGACCTGTTAAAGACCACCTAACTTGTTAAAGACCACCTGTCCCGTTAAAGACCACCTGACCTGCTATAGACCATCTGTGCTGTTATAGACCACCTGACCTGTTATAGACCACCTGTCCTGTTATAGACTACCTAACCTGTTATAGACCACCTGACCTGTTAAAGACCACCTGTCCTGTTACAGACCACCTGACCTGTTATAGACCACCTGTCCCGTTAAAGACCACCTGACCTGTTATAGACCACCTGTCCCGTTAAAGACCACCTGACCTGTTATAGACCACCTGTCCTGTTAAAGACTACCTAACCTGTTATAGACCACCTGACCTGTTATAGACCACCTGACCTGTTAAAGACCACCTGACCTGTTATAGACCACCTGACCTGTTATAGACCACCTGTCCTGTTACAGACCACCTGACCTGTTAAAGACCACCTGACCTGTTATAGACCACCTGTCCTGTTACAGACCACCTGACCTGTTAAAGACCACCTGACCTGTTATAGACCACCTGACCTGTTATAGACCACCTGACCGTAGCAGGTGAACCCGATAATTCAACCAGAGGAAAACCTGTGTGTTCAAATGTCCCCGTTATGATGATGTGTTTTAACACACACTTAAGACACTCAGTCATTTTCTGAACCCCCTTTATCTTCACTAGGGCCAGGGGGGCGGAGCCTATCCCAGCTCCTTATGGATGAAGGCGGAGTTCACATGTCCTATCATTTATTCACTATTTAGATGAACCCGTTAACCAATCAGTGCATGTGTTTGGATGGTGGGAGGAGCCAGAGTACCCATGGACTGGTGTTGGAATCAAACCCAGGACCTTCTGTCTGAGGTACCAGTGTTATCCACTGGACCACTGTGACCCCCCCCCCCACACACACACACACTGAAGATGATCAGTAGTTTTTACAACATCCAGTGTGAATGCTTGGTTAACTGAAATATACTGTGGATTACATCATATGACATTAGATTACATTACATTACATTAGGTTTGATTGGGGGCGTGGTCGGGGGGGGTCCGTGCCCCCCTGTGAACTGCCCTGTTCATGTGTCCAACCCTGGAGGGACAGAAGTGTTTCAGTGCATTTACAGTCGGTCTGAGCTGAACAGACGACACATGTTCAAAAATGAGTCTGTTCAAATACATTAAATATGTGTCTGTTTGACCCTGAAGGCATCATCACTGCCGTAGTTTTTAAACCTAATCAGTGCTGAGTTCAGTCAGTAGGTGGAGCCAAAGGAGGAGTTTGATGAGTGATCACATGGAAAACAGACAGATGAGGAGGAAGGAAGGCCTGATACTGGACACATTTACAGAGTTCATATAAAAGTATGAAAGTACAGACTGGACTGTTCCTGTAATAGGGTTTGGTTTGGTTTGATGAGATCCTCAACAGATCGTTTACTGTGACATGAAGGAAGTCCTTTGACACCTTAACCCATCATCACACTACAGCTTCTGTTCTTCTGTTGTCTGTGTTTATGGAACTGGTCTGAGGACACCAGTTCTGTACATCAGAATGAAACTTCAGAGGATCCGTCTGTTCTGAAATGAACAACTAAGAACAAAAGGCTTTATTTAGTCGACAGTTTGAGGAAAAATAAATCAACCGGATTAGGAAACATTTTAAAGTATAACCTTCTATTCCATTCATTATAACAGGGTTGGAAGATTAGCAGGAAGTTAAAGTCAGTCTATTAATAAGAACACAGGAAGTGTGTCTAAATGTCAAGAACCTGGGTTGAACAGTGAACAGGTTATTTACAGATAAACAGGAAATGCTGTAAAAAAAAAAAAAAAAAAAATCTAAATGTGACCAAGTGTATTTTTTTTTCATTTCTAGTCCAAATATCTCATCACACTTAAAATCAGACAGAATCACCTACAGAGGAACTTTTCAATGAGAAATAAGAATTGATTTAAAGACAATAGATCTGGAAAATCTGATTTCAACAAAACTGAACAAGATCATTTTCACTTTTTCCATTGGCAGATTTTTTTTTTTTTTTTTTTTTTTTTTTTTTTTTGCTTAATTCAAGATTTTTTTTCCTTAATTCAAGTTTGTTTGGTTTTTTTTGCTTAATTCAAGACTTTTTCTTTTGCTTAATTCAAGATTATTTCCCCTTAATTCAAGACATGTTTTGCTTATTTTAATTTTTTTTTTTTTTTTTTTTTTGCTTAATTCAAGATTTTTTTCCCCCCTTAATTCAAGATAGTTTTTGTGCTTAATTCAAGATTTTTTTTCTTAATTAAAGTTTTTTTTTCTTAATTCGAGATATTTTTTTGGAGCTTAATTCAAGATTTTTTTTTTTTTTTGCTTAATTCAAGATTTTTTTTTTTTTTTTTTTTTTTTTTTGGGCTTAATTCAAGAATTTTTTATTGCTTAATTCAAGCCTTTTTTGTTTATTTCAAGATTTTTTTGCTCATATCTCACTGAAAAGTTACTCTTTAGGTGATTCTGTCTGATTACCTCCGCCAAGGAGGTTATGTTTTTGCCAGGGTTTGTTTGTTTGTTTGTTTGTCTGTTTGTTTGTTTGTTTGTTTGTTTGTTTGTTTGTCTGTCTGTCCGTTAGTGTGCAACATAACTCAAAAAGTTATGGACAGATTTGGATGAAATTTTCAGGGTTTGTTGGAAGTGGGATAAGGAAGAAATTATTACATTTTGGTGGTGATCGGGGGTGGGGGGGCCCACGGGGGGGGCCACTGATCAGCCTTGGTGGAGGTCTGCGCTCTCCGAGTGCTTCTAGTTTTAAATGTGATGAAATATTTGGACTAGAAATGATAAAAATACACTTGGTCATGTTTGGATTTTTTACAGTGTAATGTACTGTTCAGTCTACGGCTTTCACTTTTGGTGCATCTCAACAAAAGTAAAAAAGGCCAGTAAACACTGTCATACACACATTAACCCCAAACTCACACTGACACCACAACCCTGCTCAACCCTGCACAAAAAACAGCTCATGATCAAGCAACAGGCCCAGTACCCACAATGCAATGCGGCAAACATGCCACAATATGCTGATATGTGTGATTGCATCAGAAGGACGAAAAGTCTACAAAAGCAACTGAAGGAAATGAGAGCTGAAGCAGGTGAATGTTAGCTGGACCTGGACCTGGACCTGGACCTGGACCTGGACCTGGACCTGGACCTGGACCTGGACTTGGACCTGGACCTGGACCTGGACCTGTGTGACCTGATCACATCCAAACAGAACCAGGTCCAACTGCTCTACTAGTGCAGAGTGTTTGTCGTTGCACATCTAACCTCATCCCATCGTCGTCTTCTCTCTTTTTCACAGTTTTTTTTAACCACATCTCTGTATGACTCACCAGGACAGGAAGTGACAGTTCAGATTTCAGCACTAGAAGAACGGTTCTACTTCCTCCCAGAGTACAAACTGTGACAGAATAAAGACACGTATTTACTCTGTTGTTTATTAGTTTGACTGTTACGTCCATCAGGACACATTGACTCATTTGTTATTTGACCTTTGTTCGTCCATCTTCTGTCAGTGGTATCTGCCCCCACAGTCTGGAAGGGTTAGATTTAAAAAAGGATCCAAGTGGGTGAAAGACTGACATCAGCCGTTTACAGAGGTGAGTACTTCTGGTTTATACACACCTATAATGACGACAATGGAAGAAGACATGTTCTAGACCAGGGGTTCCCACAGTGGGGTACCTGTACCCCCAGGGGTACTTAGAAGAAGCCCAGGGGTACTGGAAATGTTTGTGTAAAAACCCATGATATAAGTCATCATGTACTGAATATAAAATAAATAAACAGAATTAATGCTGAAATATAAAACACAATAAATACATTCATATAATAGTTTTATTGTCTTTGGGAACATTTGAGGAACATTTATATTTTATATGATTCAAAATGAGTTTATTTGAGTAGATAAGGAATTATTTTATGTTGATGAAAGGTTCATTTATTAATTAATGACCAATTTATTTATTTTTCTAAACAGTGACAGGGCACTTTTAGTTTATGTTTTACACAAAATTTACTTTAATATATGTGTTATTTTTTATATATTACAGTTAAATATATGTTGTTTATTTACACAGTTTTGTAAATATAAACAGACTCCTTTGGCACAGGAACACATTTGGATGTTATTCAGTTAAAAATACTAAAGTGAGAGTTGGGGGTACTTGGATAAAAAAGACTATTTCAGGGAATGCTTCACTGTAAAAAGTCTATTTCAGGGGGCTCTCTGCTGTAAAAAGTATATTTCTGGCGGTACTCCGCTGTAAAAAGGCTATTTCAGGGGTACTCCGCTGTAAAAAGTCTATTTCAGGGGGCACTCCACTGTAAAAAGTCTATTTCAGGCGGTACTCCACTGTAAAAAGTCTATTTCAGTTGTACTCTGCTGTAAAAAGTCTATTTCAGGGGTACTTCGCTATAAAAGGCCTGTTTCAGGAGGTACTCCACTGTAAAAAGTCTGTTTCAGGGGGTCCTCCACTGTAAAAAGTCTGTTTCAGGGGGCTCTTTGCTTTAAAATGTATATTTCAGGGGGAACGCTGCTGTAAAAAGTCTACTTCAGGGGGTCCTCCACTGTAAAAAGTCTATTTCAGGGGGTACTTCACTGTAAAAAGTCTATTTCAGGGGGTACTCCACTGTAAAAAGTCTGTTTCAGGGGGCTCTCTGCTGTAAAAAGTCTATTTCGGGGGTACTCCGCTGTAAAAAGTCTATTTACAGGGGTACTCCACTGTAAAAAGTCTATTTTGGGGGTACTCTGCCGGAAAAAATCTATTTCAGGGAGTACTCCGCTGTAAAAAGTTGGAGAACTACTGCCCTATTCCATTGCAAGATTTTTTGCTTTAACCCATAAAAGGCCCAGTGTTACTTTTGTGGCAGTTTCCAAATTATTTTTTCTTTATATTTAACTGTTTTTAAGCAATTTATTTCCATTCATTATAATTTTATCTTCTATATTTTTGCATTTCTAAGTGAAAATCCTGTATTTTCTATATTTAATTCACTGATTACATAGATGTTCATTAAAGCTCAGATTAAAGTTGATGGTTATTATATCCGAAACAGATCAAACTGAATAAACAGTGTCTTTTTCAGTCCAATCTGTCATTAACTGAACATAAACCCAGTGTGTCCATCCACTGTGTAATAATAATAATAATAATAATAATAATAATAAATGATGTTTGAGTCTTTAAGGGTTAAAGGCGGACATTTGGGTCTTTAAGGGTTAATTTGCATACAGACTGTTGTGATACGTCTCTAAGGGAAGTTTCTCTCTGACTCAAACCTGTTTTTTATTCAGTGCTGGTTTTTTTAAAAGTGCACGTTGAACATTTCCTGTTTTTTCGTCATCAGTGCTACAGTAAACCACTCTGAGGATGTTCTGAAATGAGCTGAAGAACACGTCTATCACACCTGGTTCTGCTGTCCGTCCTCAGAAGGTAAGACACTGACAGGACACTTTCAGATCGTCCTCTGATGGACTGGGTCTGCTCTGCTCACCTTCTTTATTTGTAAAAACACAAACATGACTATAGGACGTTCACTTCGTTAGCAAAGGAAACATGGACTTTCTCATAAGTGTTAGACTCTTTGTTTGGTTTTCTGTAAATATGCTGGAGGTGGATTCTGTCTAAACCAGGGGTGTCACACATATGGCCCTGGGGACAAATCCAGTCCATGGGTTGAATTTGCAAAGTGCAAAAGTTCCTCAGAACTGCAGAAGTCTCCTGGATGAGAGACGAAAGGTTTGAGCTAAACCAGTCCAGCTGAACCCAGAAGAACCAATGAAGACCTCCACAGACTGAAGGTAGAAACAAATAAAGATCAAATGGGCCAGACCAGTAAAATAAGACCAGTGGCAGCTGCTCGTCTGTCAGACAGGGGAAGCTCATTGTCAGCTTACATTAAAAAAAACTCAAGTTATTTAAACATAAATTCGTCCCTCCGTTCCTTTTTAAGAAAATGCTCAGTGACCTTATCGTTCCAACTAAACAAGAAAGCGCTGAAATTATGTTAAATTGAAACAAGCAAGTCCAATGAGTGTGTTTTATTTACAGTGCAAGAAATGAACAAGTCATTTCGTAGTGGTTTCTCTGTCGATTTCACAGCAGAATGTGTGACGGTATTAAACTGAACTGTGTCAGTGAAGGAGTAGATCTGAAAACAGCTGTCAATCAAACAGGATTCAGCCTTTCGACTGATCCTCCAATCAACACGTGGAAGCCTGGCGTCCAGCCCGACCGAGCTCCGCCCACAGCTCCATTCACCCCCAGAGACTCTGAGCGTCCGGGGTCGGGACAACATCGTGGCATTTATCCAATTACTGTCCAGTTTTGAGTCAATGAAAAAAACTGTTCCACTCAGTCCCATTGAAGTGCATGGACGCTGAGCGTCTACGGACAAATGCACTGAGCAGAGATGGATGAGAAAACAGAGACACGGGAATGTATGAGAAGTGAACAACATCGAGTCCAATGATTTGAGATAAAGCTGATTCTGAACGAACTCGTCTGTGAGATGAACGTGTTCTAACACATTTGTAGTCAATTAATTGTCAACACAACCGAACATATTTAACCATTTAATTTTGGTAATTTTAGGGGAAGCTGAGCTTCCTTTGCAGTCTGTGAGAAATCACCACTGAATAAGACCACATACACATATACATAATAACCAGGGTGTGATTTGTCAAAAAAACAGGGAAGGGGGGGGTTGGTGTTGGTGGTGGGAGTGCAGTAGTTTTATACATGGGGGTGTGGTCCATAACTAACGTAACTAACGCTGGTGTGAAACAAAAGTGAACCTCTCCATCCTTTCACCATCCAACTCCTGGTTCTATTCCTCTATTATTCAGTGGATCTTACACCAAATATTCACACCTTCTAACCTGTATCCACTGGACCCCCTCCACTGCTCTATGCCCCCCCCCACACACACACACACACAAATGCTGGGCCCCATGAATTTGTACCCCCCCCCATGCTTGTGAATTCTGAGACTGTGACAGTTGGGTTCAGGTGAACGTTAGTGTCAGTGATGGAGGATATAGGAGGAAGAAAACTGACACAACCTGATGGGCTTTACAGCAGGTGGGTTGACTCCACCCCCCAGGGATGAAATTCACTGAGCAGAAGTAGGGATGGAAAAACTGGGGGGGGGTTGATTCGCTCCACCCCCCAACAAATCACACCCTGATAATACCCACTCCAAATGTTTCAAATAGTGCAAAAAAGTACGATGGCATTCAAATATTTAGATTTACAAACTAACCTGAACAAATATGAACGACATGAAATGTCTTAAGAAAAATAAGTTCAATTTTAACCATTTTTGTGTCTGTTATTAAATGTTTTTGTGTATTTGTAGATCCACTGGGATCTGTACATTATAATAAACGTGTAAATGATAAACTGAGGCTGAATGTTGGTACAATTGCACTTATTATTACTGTTGTTGTTATTCATATTTTTTAGAGGATAGTCTGTAGATGTAAACATTTTCATCATGTAATTGGACTTTTTTCACTGTAAAACAGAGAAAGGTTTGGTGTTGACATTATTTATATATTCGGATGTTCTTATTGTACTGGTCCGACCCAGTTCAGATCATATTGAATGGAACCAGAACTAACATGAGTTGGACAGACCTGGTCTAAACAGACTGTTCTACTGTTGGATATATGTGTCAGTATGGTAGATACGTGTTTGTTCTACTGTTGGATATATGTGTCAGTATGGTAGATACGTGTTTGTTCTACTGTTGGATATATGTGTCAGTATGGTAGATACGTGTTTGTTCTACTGTTGGATATATGTGTCAGTATGGTAGATACGTGTTTGTTCTACTGTTGGATATATGTGTCAGTATGGTAGATACGTGTTTGTTCTACTGTTGGATATATGTGTCAGTATGGTAGATACGTGTTTGTTCTACTGTTGGATATATGTGTCAGTATGGTAGATACGTGTTTGTTCTACTGTTGGATATATGTGTCAGTATGGTAGATACGTGTTTGTTCTACTGTTGGATATACGTGTCAGTATGGTAGATACGTGTTTGTTCTACTGTTGGATATACGTGTCAGTATGGTAGATACGTGTTTGTTCTACTGTTGGATATACGTGTCAGTATGGTAGATACGTGTTTGTTCTACTGTTGGATATATGTGTCAGTATGGTAGATACGTGTTTGTTCTACTGTTGGATATATGCGTCAGTATGGTAGATACGTGTTTGTTCTACTGTTGGATATACGTGTCAGTATGGTAGATACGTGTTTGTTCTACTGTTGGATATACGTGTCAGTATGGTAGATACGTGTTTGTTCTACTGTTGGATATACGTGTCAGTATGGTAGATACGTGTTTGTTCTACTGTTGGATATACGTGTCAGTATGGTAGATACGTGTTTGTTCTGCTGTTGGATATACGTGTCAGTATGGTAGATACGTGTTTGTTCTGCTGTTGGATATACGTGTCAGTATGGTAGATACGTGTTTGTTCTACTGTTGGATATACGTGTCAGTATGGTAGATACGTGTTTGTTCTACTGTTGGATATACGTGTCAGTATGGTAGATACGTGTTTGTTCTACTGTTGGATATACGTGTCAGTATGGTAGATACGTGTTTGTTCTACTGTTGGATATACGTGTCAGTATGGTAGATACGTGTTTGTTCTACTGTTGGATATACGTGTCAGTATGGTAGATACGTGTTTGTTCTACTGTTGGATATACGTGTCAGTATGGTAGATACGTGTTTGTTCTACTGTTGGATATACGTGTCAGTATGGTAGATACGTGTTTGTTCTACTGTTGGATATACGTGTCAGTATGGTAGATACGTGTTTGTTCTACTGTTGGATATATGTGTCAGTATGGTAGATACGTGTTTGTTCTACTGTTGGATATACGTGTCAGTATGGTAGATACGTGTTTGTTCTACTGTTGGATATACGTGTCAGTATGGTAGATACGTGTTTGTTCTACTGTTGGATATACGTGTCAGTATGGTAGATACGTGTTTGTTCTGCTGTTGGATATACGTGTCAGTATGGTAGATACGTGTTTGTTCTACTGTTGGATATACGTGTCAGTATGGTAGATACGTGTTTGTTCTACTGTTGGATATACGTGTCAGTATGGTAGATACGTGTTTGTTCTACTGTTGGATATACGTGTCAGTATGGTAGATACGTGTTTGTTCTGCTGTTGGATATACGTGTCAGTATGGTAGATACGTGTTTGTTCTGCTGTTGGATATATGTGTCAGTATGGTAGATAAGTGTTTGTTCTACTGTTGGATATATGTGTCAGTATGGTAGATACGTGTTTGTTCTACTGTTGGATATATGTGTCAGTATGGTAGATACGTGTTTGTTCTACTGTTGGATATACGTGTCAGTATGGTAGATACCTGTTTGTTCTACTGTTGGATATACGTGTCAGTATGGTAGATACGTGTTTGTTCTACTGTTGGATATACGTGTCAGTATGGTAGATACGTGTTTGTTCTACTGTTGGATATACGTGTCAGTATGGTAGATACCTGTTTGTTCTACTGTTGGATATATGTGTCAGTATGGTAGATACGTGTTTGTTCTACTGTTGGATATATGTGTCAGTACGGTAGATACGTGTTTGTTCTACTGTTTGATATATGTGTCAGTATGGTAGATACGTGTTTGTTCTGCTGTTGGATACCTTTGTCAGTATGGTAGATATGTGTTTGTTCTGCTGTTGGATATATGTGTCAGTATGGTAGATACGTGTTTGTTCTACTGTTGGAAAAATGTGTCAGTATGGTAGATACGTGTTTGTTCTGCTGTTGGATAAATGTGTCAGTATGGTAGATACATGTTTGTTCTACTGTTGGATATATGTGTCAGTATGGTAGATACATGTTTGTTCTACTGTTGGATATATGTGTCAGTATGGTAGATACGTGTTTGTTCTCCTGTTGGATATATGTGTCACTATGGTAGATACGTGTTTGTTCTACTGTTGGATATATGTGTCAGTACGGTAGATACGTGTTTGGACTACTGTTGGATACCTTTGTCAGTATGGTAGATACGTGTTTGTTCTACTGTTGCATATGTGTGTCAGTATGGTAGATATGTGTTTTCTGTAGAACTTGTTGCATCAGACGTGGGTCAAACACTCCTGGATGTTTCATCATGTGACTAACAACCACATGACACAGATAAGAGATCTAGCACAGATGAAATGGACCGTTTCAACCTGTAAATTTACCATTCCATGAGGGTTACTTTATAAATGCAATAGATTACAGATGACTACACTGTTAAAAATAAAATAACATCATCAACATAGTATCATCACAAAAACTAATGTAACTTATTACATTAAAACATTTAAAGCAGACTGATTACACTCAGAATTTTACCAAAACTGTGTCACTATAAGTTGAATTAAGACACAAACTAACAAAACAGGTCATGGAGTTGGTAAATAAACTATTCAGACTGTATTAAAGAACAGATTTGTGGAAGAGTTTGACCAAAATGCATCCATTTAACAACTGGTTTTTGATCAGTAATTCTAAATAAATCATTTATCTTGTCAATAATGATGGATTTTAACCCATAAAGGCTCAGAACTACTTTAGTGTCAGTTCCCAAATAAAATATTCTCTTTATTTACCCTTTTTTAATGGATTTATCACCATTTATTATAATCTTATCCTTGTATTTTGCATTTTATCGGGATAAATAAGGTGGACGTTTGGGTCTTTAAGGGTATAAGGAGGATGTCTGGGTCTTTAAGGGTCAAAGGCGGACGTTTGGGTCTTTAAGGGTCAAAGGCGGACGTTTGGATCTTTATGGGTTAAAGGGGTACATTTGGGTCTTTAAGGGTTGAAGGTGGACGTTTGGGTCTTTAAGGGTTAAAGGTGGACATTTGGATCTTTATGGGTTAAAGGTGGACGTTTGGGTTTTTAAGGGTTAAAGGTGGACATTTGGATCTTTATGGGTTAAAGGTGGACGTTTGGGTCTTTAAGGGTTAAAGGTGGATGTTTGGGTCTTTAAGGGTTAATGGTGGACGTTTGGGTCTTTAAGGGTTAATTATGGATGTTACTTATGAATAGGTACTCTCCAACTCTATCATTTCTATATTTTTAATATATATTATGTATTTTTTTTTAATTTTTTTTTTTTTTTTCTGAAATTTCAGATCCTTTATCAAACAATGATTTGGTTCAACATGAAGACATGTCCTCTGCTGTGGGGGGTGTCTATTCTGTTGTCTGTGGGGGCAATGGGTAGTCCCATCACCAACACCACTGGCATGAGCTCAACAGTGAAAGCAGACCAGATGGCCACAGCACTGACCACAGCACCGACCACAGTACCGGCCACAGCACCAGCCACAGCACTGACCACAGCACTGACCACAGCACCGCCCATAGCACTGACCACAGAGTCGGCCACTGCACATGTACACCATCATGAGCCTGAGAAGACCTCTGGTCCAACACACAAACCTGCAGAAGTTACTGCAACACCACACATGACCACTGAGGTCATCACAAACACTCAAGTACAACTGCTCCATACTTCGACAGTCCCAGAGTCTAAGGCCACGGCCTCAGACCAACCTACCCCCAGTGGGACCAGGACTGGAACGGTGCAGTCCACAGAGGTTCAGCCACATCCGCAATCACCCACCACTTCTACTGCAGTAACTCCTCCTGAAACAGCTTCTACAACACTGCCGACAACAGCAGCACTGGGAACAATATCCCCAACAACAGGAACAATATCACCAACAATAACAACAGCATCACCGACATCAGCATCTTCATCTCTGGGCAGATCCACCATGGGAACCACTACATCTGAGTTGTTCTCCACAGCAACTCCTGGTAGTTCCCCAGAGGTTCCCAGTCTCACCCATAAACCCAGCAGTCCTTCAGTTTCAGAGAACTCCTCAGTGATGGTCAGCGCTACCACCGGATCTTCACCTGTGTTGAACCACACCTCTTCTTTTCCTGAAAGCAGAACTGAGATGCCCACCACCACCACCACCACCAGCGGCACTCCTCCTCCTCCCTCGACACACAAGCCTATTTCTGCAACCACACCCTACATGTCCACATCAGCATTTCCTGACACCACAAAGCTCCAACCTCCAGCTGAGTCTTCTTCAACAAAGGTTTCCACCTCCACAACAATGGCATCCAACCATTCAGGAGGAATTCTCATTCCTGTCAGTCCCAGAAAGTTGCCAGTTCCGACCAGTAAATCCGTTACTCCTGTGACTAAAATCACAGAGAGCCCGCCCACAACTCAGGTCCAGTCCTGCTCAGTGCGACACATCATAAAACAGTGCCTCATTGCCGTTGCTGTGCTGGCTGCGTTGGCCACCATCTTCATGGTCTCTACCATTATCCTCTGCACAAAACTATCAGCAAGGAAGTATCGGGTCAAAAAACCTCAGCAGGCCACAGAGATGATGTGCATTTCTGCGCTGCTGCCTGAAAGGAATCACAACTACACAAGGCAACGCAATCCAGTCACTAACGGGGTCTTAGTGATACCAAGTGGAGCAGACAGTGATGACGATGGAGGAGATAACCTCACTCTCAGTAGCTTCCTCCCAGACAATGACCGTTTCGTTTAAACCCCACTGGAATGTTGTTGCACACGTTCTTTGAGCAGATCCTCAGAAGGGCCAACGTGTCTGATGTCAGTAATATGGAAACTGTCACCACTGGACTCATGCTTCCTCTTTGATGCTGTGGTTAGCTTAACTGCACGCCCTATCACAGTGGAGGAAGATGCCCAGACCACAAACACCAAAAGACCACGGCTGTTCTACTGTAGCATCTACACATGCATGTAGTTTGGGCAAATCTGACAACAAATGTGCAAATGAAAACGCTTTTGGAATAAATGGAATAATCCTGACTTTACACTGAGGACTTTACAGATCAGAAGACTATCTGGGTTTAAGGACAGTTTAAATCAAACCCATATTTGTCCAGTTTGGACCCAGTCCAGTTTGTCCTTGTAGGTGTTTCCATTGAACAGTGTTTTGTTCTGCTGTGTGATTCTAGTCCAGTCCCATCTGTGTTCATTGTGGTCCAATCCTGTCTAGTTGTGTTCTGGTTCTGGTTGAAGGCAGATGTTTGACTCAGTTGGATCCAAACCTCCACGGTGTTGCCACTGTAGTGTGGGTTCATCTACTGCTATTGCACTGACTGTCTTCAACTACAGAAGAAGGGAACGCAGAATTGGCCAGAGGAAAAGTCCGCATTTATGGACACGCACTATGGATTTATGGGACACAATTGGACAGCAGGAAATCACCAACCAGTTGTAGATCCAGAATTTCCCAGTGACCCAGGTACCGTTTACTGAACTGTGTGATGTTCTTGACCCTCTGGTGTCCCCAGACTGGTCCTGCCCTGGGGAAGCAGTTCCTCCACTAAAGCCAGTGTCTATTGGCCTGAACGAACTAGAACCACCTGTTCTGAGTACAGGGTCATAGGGGAGACCATTGGACTGAACAGAACCACCAGGACCACATGAACAGGACTAAACCACCAGCACCACATGTACAGGACTAAACCACCAGGACCACATGAACAGGACTAAACCACCAGGACCACATGAACAGGACAAAACCACCGGGACCACATGAACAGGACAAAACCACTCCATGGGTTTACAGTACACTGGTACACTATACTTCTAGATCCAGACGACTCCAAAACCACCTCATCAGAGTGGAAAAACTTTTTTATGATCTTTGATAGTTTTTGTGACATTTCGCTGTTTCCACAACCAGTTTAATAATAATAATACATTTTATTTGTATAGCGCTTTTCATGGAACTCAAAGACACTTTACATACAGCAGATAAAAACAGAAACCAAACACATTATAAACAGATAAAAGCGGGTGCAGAAGACAGGTATATAAATATAAAACAGTTAAACAGTTAAAAGCAATCTTAAATAAGTGAGTTTTTAAAAGGGATTTGAAGGTGTTGAGGTCGTTATATTGTGTCGGTTATATTGTGTAATTTACATTTTGCTCATTTCTGAGGGTCATGGAAACCCAGCTAGTGTTCAAAAGTTATTATTTTCCAAATTCTTGAGCAGATCTCTGATGGTTTTCCATGTAACAACAGGTGACAGGAAGTCTGTCAAAGGACGACTGTTGTGTTGATCTGCACTGTAGCTGTGAGGCTTCACTGTGTTCTCTGTGTTTTCATTAACCCTTTCATGCATGAATTATGAGAACCTTAATCAAGATTTTTTTATTCGTCTTCAGGCATGAAAATAAACAATTTGACTGATTTTTTAATGAACATATTTTTCATGGAGTTACAAAAATGTCCACTCAGCTTGACACCATGTGTTTAATTTTAGAAGCAAAGGCACATGTATTTACTGATATACTGTGTGAAAACTATGAAATTAAAATGCTGCTAATCTGATGTTTTCTCACATTTTAGCATACCTGCATGGAGCTAATATGCAAAAATAAATAAATAAATAACATTTTGTTTAAAAAAAACAAACAAAAACAAAACACTATCTATTACAGTCTAGCAACAATTAGCAATTTTTTTTACACTCAAACATGTTACTACAGATCAGGTTTATCTAGAACAGCACAGTTACAGTAATGGTATGAATTTCAGTGTATGGGATGATGCATTAATGTCCACTGTGTTGGCTGGTATGGAACTAAAACAACAAAATCCATGATTATTCAAGAGAACCCCTTTGAACAGCTGTCCACTGTAGTGATCGCTATGCATGAAAGGGTTAATGATGAGCAGGACATGTCTGTGGTTGCACTGGGGTTTGTGTGTAGAAGCATTTTTTAGTTTTCTAGTTATTTATCTTCTCTGCCAAAGCACTTATTTAAAGTTTATCTTTCAACCCTTAAATCTTGAATATTCTAGAACAGAGTTTATCGTGTGAATTTATGTACAGTACTGTTTTCTAAGTTCCTGGTGAATTATTTGGTCAGTAAATGGTTGGTTAAATACAACAGTGTGTTGTGGACTCACTTCCCGTGTTTATGAAAGCCTCTTCTTTTACCCTGCTCTCTATTTCACATTCACTTCCTCTTGTGTCAAACAAAAACAGTCCCCTGAATTCTTCTGAAGTCTGCGCTCCAAATTTTTTTCTTCATGTTTTTGGCATCTGAAAGCCTCACCCTTTACTTTCAGCAGAGCTCCGACAAATGTAAACCTGGAGGATGATGGACTTCATCTGGTCCTCCTGATGACCATATAAAGCTTGACTTGTCCCGTCTGATCACAAACATTACACGGTTGCCAGAAATGAATTCAGACGTTCACACATAAACACATCCCCTCGTACACTCCCCCTTCCTGCCTAAAGTGGTCATACACCCCCTCACAGCCTAATGACACTACACCACTGTCACCCAACAGGCCCATCCCCCTCCCCCCAGCTGTTACAGGTGTTTTGTCCATACAGGAAACATTAACTTCATCACTGGAACAAGTCGCTCTTTTACCCCAAGAGGCTTCGTAAGTTCTCAAGTGTCAGAAACAGATTTGTTTAAAAAAAGGCAGAAACAACGCATCCGAAACATTTCCAAGAAGAATAATTCATTTTTGATGGAACGTGTAAACCCAAAGCAATGTGTCCTCAACAAGGTTATTATCGTTAACGAAAACTAATGAAATGACGAAAACTAGAATTGAAAAAACATTTTCATTAACTGAAATAAATAAAAACTATAATTAAAAGAAAAAACAATAACTATCTGAAACTGTATTGTGTGTTTACAGAACTAACTAAAACATAAAAGTTATGGATAAAATTCCCTTCGTTTTCGTCTTTGTCAATGTCGGATTGATATGAAAGCAACGTATTTCACTCTTGCAATTTTAGCTGGTGGCACCATATGGCACTTCACGTCCGTCACTTCTCATCACTTGTTTAGTCGTCTTCTCGTCCCCACTCTACCTGGAAACATGGAGACTAAAGTCAGGAGAAAGCAGCAGAGTCCTGTCTGGGATTTATTTGAATACGACGGCGAGGAAGATAAAAGATACAACAAAACTAAAATTAATACTAAAGCTAAATCAAAACTAAGCATTTAGAAAAAAATGAAAATTTTTTTTTAAAAAAACCTAGCAAACCTGCTCTAAAAACAAATTAAAACTAACGGAATTAGAGAAAATAAAGTCAAAACTAAATAAACTAAACTATAATGAAAAATCCAAAACTATTATGACCTTGGTCCTCAACTGTTGAAAAGTAAAATAAATGAAAAGTTAAAGTCATAAGTGCAAAAAAAAAACAGACTTTGAAGAGAAAGTCTGAAATGTAGCGTAGCTTCAGTTGCATTTCAACCACATTTACATTGAAACTATAAGATGTTCACTTTCAAATGATGTTCCATGTGTGCACTTTCATTTATTCACATTCCTCCTCTGTGGAAAAGTGGACCAGTTTGGACTGAACAGGACCCACTTTGGGGCAGGACCAGGACCCAGCCTGGTCCTGGTCCTAAGGATGTTAAAGGAGGGCAGTCTGTGGCGTCCACGTCCCTGTAGCTCCAGTGGAGGAGGTCCCTGCCCCCACAGCAGAGCAGGAACTCCTACCTAACAAGAACAATCTGTGTGCAGACCCAGGAGCCCAGACACTCATGGGAGACTGAGGGGGGAGGAGAGAAGTGGGGGGAGGGAGGGGTTTGTCCTCATGGTTAGAAATGTTGTGTTTTTTTTGTGTTTTTTTTGCTCCATCCAGACAAACCCCCTGGCTGAAATCTGAAACTGCAGAAGTGTCGTTCTTCCCTGAACCTCCGTCACTCTGGTCTCACTCTCTGAACTTTTCCAGACCAGTTTCACCTACAGACGCTACTTCCACTTTTGACTTTTTTGTTTGTTTGTTTTTCTGTATTCTTTTTGTCTGCTGTAGTGGATGGTAAGTACATGTTTTCATCCATTTTCTGTTTTCCATTGAATGGCTCTCAGCTGATGTGACTCCGACGTACGACAGAAGAATGAACAGGACAACGTTCTGCATGTGTTTTAGATTTTCCAGTGGTTAACTCTGTAACGGCTGTAGGTTTATGGACCACACTGCAGTGGAACGTGAACATGGTAGAGTTTCAAATGGAAGAACACAGGAGCTAAACTAAAGCCAGTTAAACCTGTGGACTGAACCTTTACTGGTCCATGGGTTCCTGGTGTTCTGGTGGATGTTTGGAGGTTAACCCTTTACACACCTTGGTTCTACTGGAGCTGACGGACATGTGGATCAGTCTACTGTCTGCTGAGGTCCAGACCTTTATCCTGTCTCTGCTCCATCTGGGTACAAGCTGGACTGCATGAGCCTACTGTCATCTGGAACGGAGGGGGAGGGGTTTCTTCCAGGATTAGTCACCTCCTCAAACTAAACCAGATCCAATCACACATACTGTCACACACATGCACTGATACAGATGAACTGGACTACAGACAGAACAGTCTGGACTCAGTTTAGTTCAGGTTACACATTCAGCCCATTATGATCTAAACTGGATCAGAACCAGTTCCATAATAACAGAAGAACCTATAAATAAGGACTGCTCCAAAATGTCCTCTTGGTTTTAGTGCAAAAAATAACATTAAATTAGGAAAATATTCACATTTACAAACTTTCCAAACAAAAAAAAAAATGCAAATAACTTCAAAAAAACTGAAATTTCTTAAGAAAATTAAATGTAATTTTAATGATATTATGCCTCAACTCGTCATTTACAGATGTACACTACCGGTCAAAAGTTTTAGAACTCCCCAATTTTTCCAGTTTTGTATTGAATTTCAAGCAGTTCAAGTCCAATGAACAGCTTGAAATGGTACAAAGGTAAGTGATGAACTGTCCAAGGTTAAAAAAAAAAAAAAAAAAAAAGGTAAGGTTAAACAAAACTGAAAAATAATGTACATTTCAGAATTATACAAAAAGGCGAACAAGAAATGGGTTAACAACTTAAAGCAGTTCTGCAGCAATGGAGGTTGATCAAGCCTCGAAAGTTGGTGCTACCAATTCCTCCAGGTGTCCCAGTGTTTGTGAATTACTTACAACCCCCTCTGTCTGCATAAAAGTAGTGTTGGAAAGTAGTGTGGTCATAGTAAGCAAGTCTCAGTTTCACCTGTGAACAGAAGACTTCCAGTTGCAGGTTTGATGGGTCAAGTTGCAGCAAGAAAGCCATTGCTGAGACTTCAGAATAAGAAAAAGAGGCTTGCCTGGGCCATGAAACACCACCAGTGGACTACTGAAGACTGGAAGAAGGTGTTCTGGACTGATCAAACCTGCAACTGGAAGTCTTCTCTTCACAGCTGAAACTGAGACTTGCTTACTACGACCACTATCTTCACTGTGCTTGAAGCTGTTGTCCTGTCAGTCTCCTCTCACTCCAGCTGCTCTGTCTCTCTTCTATCGTTAATTGCCTTTTCCTCTTTTCCATTTTTATGGTAACACACTACATTCTGCAGTACAATAGTCTTCAAATAATTCTCACAATGGTATGGTACCAAAGTGTGTTCCAACACTACTTTTCTGCAGACGCAGGGGGTTGGAAGGAATTCACAAACGTTGGGACACCTGGAGGAACTGGTAGCACCAACTTTCCAGGCTTGGTCAACCTCCATTGCTGCAGAACTGCTTTAAGTTGTTAACCCATTTCTTGTTCGCCTTTTTGTATAATTCTGAAATGTACATTATTTTTCAGTTTTGTTTAAGCTTACCTTTTTTTTTTTTTTTTTTTTTTTTTTTACCTCTGGTTCACTGCTTACCTTTGTACCATTTCAAGCTGTTCATTGGACTGGAACTGCTGGAATTTCAATACAAAACTGGAAAAAATGGGGTGTTCTAAAACTTTTGACCAGTAATGTACAAACAAGTAGAGGGACGAATGTTCTGAAGCAGCTTTGGAAGAACTGTGGGTCTAATTTAAAAAAGAAATATTTACTGAGATAAAAGACAAACTATTTTTCAGATAAAACACATTTTTATATTATTTTTATATATAAATCTGCATGTAACAGTAAAAAGTATATGTTATTTTTCTCCTCTTTTTCCACACAGCAAAAATTGGAGAGTTAAATCAACTCCCACAGAGTTGATTTTAACTCTTTTTCAGAGTTTATATAGGTCCACACTTTACAGAGTTAAATTAACATTTTCATTGGAGTTAATTATTTAACACTATGCCAGAGTTGCCTTTTTAACTCAGAAACCTGAGTTAACTTAACACTGACTGATTTAACTGCCAACACTCACAAGAGTTCAAAAATGGTAAATGAACTGAAGTTATATAGCGCATTTTCTACACCTTCATGGTGCCCAAAGCGCTTTACGATTCCTCACATTCACACACACACTCATACACCAGCGGGCAACTTCGACATGTGGATAGTCAGAGCCAGGATTCGAACCGCCAACCCTTTGAATGACCCGCTCTGGCCAGAGCTGCCCTTCATAAGCTCACAGACCTGGGTTAAATGAACCCATATAGATTTATTATTTACACTGTCAGAGTTTCTCCTTTAACTCAAACAGAGTTAAGTTAACACCATGAAAGTAACAAAAATAACACTCATTTTACGCAATTTTCACTCTGAAAGTAGTGTTAATTTTAATCAGAAAAAAAGTGAATCCATTAAAAATGATTTAAATTTCAATGTGAACAGGGTGATTCAAAGAAAGCTGATGCATTTTTTTTAGAACATTTATTTTTCCTCTTTTTTTTTCCTCTCTGACAGTGACAGTCTGATAGAAATTGTACAAGTTCACCTGGTTTGAAATGCCGGGGCCAGGCAAATTAACTATTTAGAGACACAAAACAACACTTCTCCTGAGTTAATTTCCACAGGCTTGACTAACTCTTTTCATTAACCCCAACTCTGAATGACATTTAACTCACAGTGAGTTAAAACTACACTTTGAGAGTGAAAATTGACTCTCAAATGTTTAACCCTGAAATTTCAGCTCTCCAGTTTTTGCTGTGCAGTGTGAGGACAGAGGACAGACTGTCTTCAGGTGGTTCCCATAAATACTAATGATTTCTAAGTGTCCCTTCACTGTCCTTTTAAATCCTACAGGAACATGGTGCCGTCTCTTCACCTGATCGGCGTCTCTGTGGGGTTCTGCGTCCACGGCGCTTTAGCCACGCCCCTGCCCTTTTACGGTGTCCTGGAGGGAAGCACGTTTGAGGAAGAAGTGTCCAACTTCACTTCCTCTGCACCCACCAGCGTCCTGTTCTCTGAGCACCAGCCCACACCTGGAAGCCCTGCCCACGTGGACGTCGATTTTCTGGGACAGGTTGAGAACTTCCTCCAGGAGAACCTGCTCCTCATCCTGGTGGTGACCGTCCTCATCTTCGTCCTCACTGTGATGATCTGTGCGGCAGTGTTCATGAGCCACAGGCGGAAAGTCAACGCCTACTATCCTTCATCCTTCCCCTCAAAAATGTACGTGGACCACAGGGACAAAGCCGGAGGAGCCAAACCCTTTCATGAAGTACCAGAGAAAAGCAGGCCTGAGCAGAAGAGCGAGCCGCTGGATTCACACAGTCAGCTACAGGCAGACATCATGAAGGCGTCCAGGAACCTGAGGACCTCACACAGACCTGCAGAGGACGGGGACCCGGGTCAGACCGATGACCGCCACGGCCCTGAGGACACACCACATGACCAGGTCCTAGAGGAGCAGATACAGAGGCGTCCTGAGGAGGAGGAGCCATGTCAGCTGTCCGTCAGTCTGGAGGAGGAGGGGGAGGAGCCACAGGAGCCGTCATGTCTCCGCCCATCGTCTCTGCTCCTTCACAGTGACTCTGCCACACTTCAGCTGATCCAAGGAGAGAAGACAGCCTTCTGAGGGTTAGGGAGACCCAGACGTCCACCTTTAAAGACCCAGACGTCCACCTTAAAAGACCCAAACGTCCACCTTTAAAGACCCAGACGTCCACCTTTAAAGACCCAAACGAACACCTTTAAAGACCCAGACGTCCACCTTTAAAGACCCAAACGAACACCTTTAAAGACCCAGACGTCCACCTTTAAAGACCCAAACGAACACCTTTAACCCTTAAAGACCCAAACGTCCACCTTTAACCCATAAAGACCCAAACATCCACCTTTAAAGACCCAGACGTCCACCTCTAAATCCCCCAAAGTCCACCTTTAAAGACCCAGACGTCCACCCTTAAAGACCCAAATGTCCACCTTTAACCCTTAAAGACCCAGACGTCCACCTTTAACCCTTAAAGACCCAGACGTCCCACCCTTAAAGACCCAAATGTCCACCTTTAAAGACCCAAATGTCCACTTTTAACCCTTAAAGACCCAGACGTCCACCTTTAAAGACACAGACGTCCACCCTTAAAGACCCAAATGTCCACCTTTAACCCTTAAAGACCCAAACATCATTTGTTATTATTATTATTATTATTATTATTATTATTATTATTATTATTATTATTATTATTATTATTATTATTACTTATTATTATTATTATTACTTATTATTATTACTTATTATTACACAGTGGATGGACACACTGGGTTTATGTTCAGTTAATGACAGATTGGACTGAAAAAGACACTGTTTATTCAGGTTGATCTGTTTCTGATATAATAACCATCAGCTTTAATCTGAGCTTTAATGAACATCTACATCAAATATAGGAAAATAGATTATTTACAGTGAAAAATGCTAAATACAGATTATAATATTATAATAAATGGAGATAAATGACTTAAGAAAGGTTAAATCCAGAGAAAAACTCATTTGGGAAGTGTCAGTAAAAGTATCTGTGGGTCTGTGTGGGTTCAGTCTGATGGTTTTCCTCAGACTGGATAAACAGACTAATAAAGGACTGTTTTCCAGGATGATGATACTCCAGTGTATGGAGGACTCATGGATGGTTTTATGATCCAACCCTCTGTACTATCATCATCCAAACACCAATGAAAGCCTGTCCTTTGGAAGAACAGTGTTCATTTATCCCTCTGAACACTGAACTGAAGCTGTGGGTGGAGTCACAGACAGTTACACCAGTCTGTTTAAGGAGTCCGATGGAGAACAGACCGTTAGACAAAAACAGCCCAGATTAGTTTAAACCTACTGTGGAAACCTGATCAAAAGAAGGGAATCATGGGTCATCATCATCATCTTCATCATCATCATGTTGTGTTTTTGCCTCATACCATTGTAGACGTCGATCCTTTTATGTTTCTAGCTGTTTATTGTGCTGTGGAGATTCAGTGACTTCATTTTAACCCTTTCATGCCTGATGTCCACATGTGGACCCACAGTTGAACTGATGTTCCAAAGGGTTCTAAAGGTAATCTAGTCCAAACCACATGGGTTCAGTCTGTACAGACCCTCAGACATACAATGAACTAAAGGATCATCTGAGCTGGAGAATGTGGACTGATCTGGGATCTGCTACAGTGAACCTCCTCAGACCCAGATTTGGGTTTACTGTCCACGTTTGGACAACAGGTTCACAGATTTAGACAAAAAAATTATAATAAAACTGTCCACTGTTAAGGACAGTCCGTAAAAAAAATGCATCTGAAAAAAACTGTTGCATCATCATGTTTCCAATACTGACATTTATTGAATTTAAAAAAGCCCAAATTTGTCCTTTCCTGGGTCTGAGGAGGGAAAATACCGAATGTATAAAACCATTGTTTTATTATTCTAAATACATTTCAACTTTAACCTAATTTTGAAAAATAAAATCAATCTAAAACAAATCTACATACTTTTTTCATAATTTCTACATGAATGGGTTAAGGCCAGAGGTCAGATCCTGGTCCTCTGTGATTAGGTGGTTAACCCCCCCCCCCCCCCCCCCCCCCCATCTCATTGTCATGTATTTCCTAGATTAATTTTTTTCTAAATGTTTAGTTTTTACCAATAAAAAATCCTCCCACTGTTAAAATTCATTCATCTGATACTTCTTCAGTGGAGGTACGATCAACTATATATTTTGTACAAAACCTTAATTCTCCCACAAATAACAAATAAATTGTGGTGAATATGTTCATGTGTCATTGTCCTAACATCTCAATGTCTGTAATATCAGAGCAGGGTTGTACAAAATTCAGAATTTCAGAATTTAATTTGATTCAATGAATTTGAATTTGAATTGACTCCGCCCTACAGGAAGTGGAACTGACTTAATTTTAATTCAGTTAAATTCATTCTCATCTCAGTGAGAATGTGATAGTTTGAACAGACATTTTATTCCAGATGGAGTAGACTACTACAGACACTAACATTAAACAAACATCCACTTAATGTGGAATAATTAGAAATATTTTCATTTCAAAGTCATCAAATCAATCAGTGTTTTGTTAAATGCACTTTTCTTTTATTCCAGTCCTTTACAGGGTAAAGCTGGTCCATCTAATGATCAACAGTTCTTTAAATGTTTAATCATTGAGGCATCATCATTCTGTTTGAAATATCTGTCCTGCAACAGTAAATGTCCTCCAGGACACAGATATGGACATTTTAAAAACAGCAAGGTATTCTGGGAAATGAAGTTCTGTCCCATCATTTTATCACAATTTGAAAGTTAGTACAATTTTAACGATCTGTTTGATGGAGTATGTTTTTAATGTTAATTTGTGGTTAAAAAAAAAAAATCCACTGAATCAAGGTTATCGTAAATGAAAACTAACAAAATGACGAAAATTAGAATTGTAAAACATTTTCGTTAACTAAAATAAAAACTATGATTAAAAGAAAAAACGATAACTAACTGAAACGCTATTGTGTGTTTACAAAACTAACTAAAACATATAAAAATTATGGATAAAATTCCCTTCGTTTTCGTCTTCGTCAATGTCAGATTGATATAAAATCAGATTTATTTCCTCAAGCAGTTTTAGCTGCTGGCACCATATGATATTTAACGGTCCGACACTTCTTGTCACTTGTCGTTTACAGTCGTCTTCTGGTCCCCACTCTACCTGGAAAGATGGAGACTAAAGTTGGGAGAAAGCAGCAGAGTCCTGTCTGGGAATTATTTGAATTCGATGGTGAAGAAGAGAAAAGATGAAAAAAAAAAAAAAAAACTAAACTAAAACTAAGCATTTAGAAAATAACGAAAACTGATTTAAAAAAAAAAAAATAGCAAACCTGCTCTAAAAACTAATTAAAACTGAATTAGAGAAAAAAAAAAAAAAGTCAAAACTAAATAAAACTAAACTATAATGAAAAATCCAAAACTATTATAACCTTGCACTGAATATTTTTTTACAGACTGAATGTGTTTGATCAGAATGAGCTTCATTTGGGTGTGAATCATATCTTATGGTATGATATCACACATGTATCTGTAATATATCAGATCAGATGTTGTATCAGATCAGCCTTAGAAGTAACATTCCAAACCCTAGACCACAGGTGTCAAACGTGCGGCCCAGGGGCCAAATCTGGCCCGCCACAAGTTCCATTCTGGCCCGGAGGAAAATGAACCTGAACAGTCCAGGTTGTCCAAATCCTTTTGGTTCAGGTTCCACATACAGACCAATGTGATCTCCAGTAAAAATAACAACACAATAACCCATAAATAATGACAACTACAAAATTTCTTTGTGAAAAATTATGTGGAAAAAATGTAGGGGAAAAAATAACATTACACTGTGAAAATACTTACATTTACAAAACTATTATTTCACAATAAAATGCAAATAAATGCATAAATAAAAACAAAAATGAACAAGCCGAAATGTGCAGTTTTAACAATATTCTGCCTGTTACTAAATGTTTATGTAACATTGTGTATAAATGTACATGTATAAATAAGTCAAGGTATAATATTGTTAAAATTGCACTAATTTTTTAAATGAAATTTCAGTTTTTTCGGGTTGTTCACATCTTTTTTTGTAAAATGTAAATATTTTCATAATTTAATTGAGGGTTTTTTGTACTAAAACAAAAAGAAAAACTTGGATTTGTCATTATTTATAGATGATTAAGTCATTATTTTACTGGTCTGGCCCGCTTGGGATCAAAATGGGCTGAATGTGGCCCCTGAACCAAAATGAGTTTGACACCCCTGCCCTAGACTGTAGAAACATCCTGTTCCACTCCAAAGGTACGACTTCAGACTAGAACGTTTTCCCTGGAATCATAATCTACATAAAATATGAACACAGTCTCTGGTCCTGATGCACAAGACGACTGTAGGAAAAACACACACAGCATATTTGTGATACAACACTTTTATTGCACATTTTCAGGAAGGAAGCATTTCTAAAATAATTCATTCAAGCCATTCAACCGTTCCACTGGTTCAAACCACCTCTGTGTCAGTGCATATTAAAACGTCAGGGTTCAGGTGCAGACTACATACTGATAAAACATGTTGGACACAGCGTTCCACACAGCTCATGTCCCTAAAATAAGGCTCACCTTTGCTCCACCCACTGGAATGGTGCTTTCATTGTGCGCTTACGTGACAGGCTAAAGGTGCAGTATAAAGAGTGGCAGGGAACAGACTAATACATGGTGAAAGGGTGACAGGGAACTGACTAATACATGGTCAAACACTGATACTGAGGGTCGACAGCGTACGTGCTACCAGGATATTAGGTGTGAGTCATGTGTTGAGCAGAGAAGTTAGGGTTTGGTGCTGGACGACGTCTCTACTTGGGGACAGAGGACAGATCAGCTGAGGCAGACGTCCTTTAAGTGCTGGCTCGGACCGCCTCCTGCTGGTCGCTCTGCTGCTTGAGACGGTAGTCGGCCAGGGCAGCTTTGATGGCATCTTCTGCGAGCACTACAGAGAAACAACCACAGAGTTCAAACACACAAACAAGTCCAACTAAAACAGATGAAGAAGAAGAACAGAGGAGCTGCAGAACTATAACAGAAGAAGAACAGAGGAGCTGCAGAACTATAACAGAAGAAGAAGAACAGAGGAGCTGCAGAATTATAACAGAAGAAGAAGAACAGAGGAGCTGCAGAACTATAACAGAAGAAGAAGAACAGAGGAGCTGCAGAACTATAACAGAAGAAGAAGAACAGAGGAGCTGCAGAACTATAACAGAAGAAGAAGAAAAGAGGAGCTGCAGAACTATAACAGAAGAAGAACAGAGGAGCTGCAGAACTATAACAGAAGAAGAGCAGAGGAGCTGCAGAACTATAACAGAAGAAGAAGAACAGAGGAGCTGCAGAACTATAACAGAAGAAGAACAGAGGAGCTGCAGAACTATAACAGAAGAAGAACAGAGGAGCTGCAGAACTATAACAGAAGAAGAAGAACAGAGGAGCTGCAGAACTATAACAGAAGAAGAACAGAGGAGCTGCAGAACTATAACAGAAGAAGAGCAGAGGAGCTGCAGAACTATAACAGAAGAAGAAGAACAGAGGAGCTGCAGAACTATAACAGAAGAAGAACAGAGGAGCTGCAGAACTATAACAGAAGAAGAACAGAGGAGCTGCAGAACTATAACAGAAGAAGAAGAACAGAGGAGCTGCAGAACTATAACAGAAGAAGAAGAACAGAGGAGCTGCAGAACTATAACAGAAGAAGAAGAACAGAGGAGCTGCAGAACTATAACAGAAGAAGAAGAACAGAGGAGCTGCAGAACTATAACAGAAGAAGAACAGAGGAGCTGCAGAACTATAACAGAAGAAGAAGAACAGAGGAGCTGCAGAACTATAACAGAAGAAGAACAGAGGAGCTGCAGAACTATAACAGAAGAAGAAGAACAGAGGAGCTGCAGGACGTACTGGAACAGTGGAGTTTCACCGGTGGAAGACTCAGCTCTTTAGCGATTTGAGTGTTTTTAATGGTCAAAGCTTCATCCACCTGAAAAGAAAAGTACACGACTCAGATAACGTACGTCTGGAACAGAACGGACTGAAAACAAATAACAAATAATATGTACACTGGAAAAATCTAAATCTGACCAAGTGTATTTTTCTCATTTCCAGTCCAAATATCTCATCACACTTAAAATCAGACAGAATCACCTAAAGAGGAACTTTTCAGTGAGAAATAAGAACTGATTTATAGACAAGAGATCTGGAAA
The DNA here is from genome assembly GCF_902148855.1 of Sphaeramia orbicularis. Taxonomy (NCBI): domain Eukaryota; kingdom Metazoa; phylum Chordata; class Actinopteri; order Kurtiformes; family Apogonidae; genus Sphaeramia; species Sphaeramia orbicularis. The sequence continues at coordinate 78,950,472 of NC_043968.1, forward strand.
ATCGGATTTCAACAAATCTGAACAAGATTATTTTCACTTGTTCCATTGGCAGATTTTTTTTTGTTGCTTAATTTAAGATTTTTTTGCTCAATTCAAGATTTTTTTTTTAATTCAAGATTTTTTTTTTTCCTTAATCTCCTAAGACCCAGCTATGGGTTTTCTGTCCACATTTGTGGAAAAGAGTTTCATAACTTTATACAAAAAAAAGAAGAGAAAACTGTCCACCACAAAGGACATTCCATAAAAATTTTAAAAACTGCATCTGAAAAAACTTTTGCATCATGATTTTTCCAATATAGGCACTTATTTAATATAAACAAAAAAAGCTTGTACTTTGCTGACATTTCCTGGATCATAGGAGGTTAATTCAATTCAATGGCTTTTTTTTCTTTGCTTAATTCAAGATTTTTTCTTAATTCAAGATTTTTTTTGCTTAATTCAAGATTCTTTTTTGCTTATTCAAAATTTTTGCTTCATTCAATATTTTTTTTTTCTTAATTCAAGATTTTTTTTTTTTTTAATTCAAGCAAAAAAAAAAATCTGCCAATGGGACAAGTGAAAATGATATTGGACAGATTTGTTGAAATCAGATTTTCCAGATCTATTGTCTATAAATCAGTTCTTATATCTCACTGAAAAGTTCCTCTTTAGGTGATTCTGTCTGATTTTAAGCGTGATGAGATATTTGGACTAGAAATGAGAAAAATACACTTGGTCATTTGTAGATTTTTTTCCGGTGTGTGACTCATGCACAGAGCAGTGGGTGTGTGTGGGTGTGGGAGGGGTGGACTCACAGATTTTCCCTTCACCCACTCAGTGGCTAAAGAACTGGAGGCGATGGCAGACCCACAGCCGAAGGTCTTGAACCTGGCATCCACAATCTTCCCCTGCTCGTCCACCTGGATCTAACAGCCAGAACAGGTTCACAGATGCACATGAGCCATCGACAATCAGCTGACACACAGATCACATGACTGATGGATTCAAATACTGTCATTTTCAACCAGTGGATGAAAAAAAAACATTATTATTAAAAGTACCTTCAGCATGTGTGTGTGTGCGTGCATGTGTGTGTGTGTGTGTATGTATGTATGTGTGTGTGCATCTGTGTGTGTATGTATGTATGTGTGTGTGTGTGTGTGTATGTATGTATGTATGTATGTATGTATGTATGTATGTATGTATGTATGTGTGTGTGTGGTGTGTGTGTGTGTGTGTGTGTGTGTGTGTGTTCCTTCTGATGACACCACACTTCCTGTTTACTTTAGGCAGTGGTTGACACATACGGGTTTTTCTAAGACCGATGCCGATTTTTTAAAAATCTGGTCAGCTGATGGCCGATATCTACAGCCGATTTTTGAGGCCAGTATTTTTTTAAAAGCACATTGACCGTAAAATACAACTGAAACACTCAGATAATTAAGATTTTTATGCAGCAAATTAAATGAAATTATTAATACGTACACGTACACATGGAACTGTTTTAGCATTTACTGAACTTCCAAGTGCTGCCCACACAGGTGCCTGATCAAATATTATATAACGATTTTACTACTGATCAAATATTAGCTTTAAAAAAAACTAAGGCCAATGGTTGATATTGAAAAAAATCAATATATCGGCCCGATACATCAGCTGGTCTACAGTATATATCGGTCTACCTCTAGTTGCAGGGTTAAACCTCCAAACAAACTCTGAAACGTTCATGGTCCAGATCTGTAGGATGTTCTAACTGGTGTATTCAAGCGTCACTTTTATAAACACATCATTTGGAGTTTTTCACTAAATATCTTTACAGATCCAACAGTAGCTCATCTCAGACCTTAGACTGAGTTTGGTTCACACATGTTTACAGCACACACTCGCCTACTTGTCTTTCTTAGCGTCATGGCTTCAACAGATTTTAACACATGTTTACATCAGTTCATTTATATGTAAACAACTGTTCAACAAAAATATCACACAACTATTTTTCTTAAATAACTGACCTTTATACATAATATATATGACTGTTAGTGACGTTTTTGAGACTAATATTATAACAACGATCTAAATCATGATAAATAATTTAAAGTAAATTATTCAAAAAGTATTTTACTACTAAATATTGGCTTTCCACCCACTCCAAAAAAATCCTAGAGGAACCAGAGGACAGTAAAAAAGACAGCAGCAAAATGTACTAAATACATCCACTGTTCTCCAATAGGGCTGTGTATCGGCAAGAATGTGGAGATATGATACAAATCACAATACTAGGATCACGATACGATATATCATGATACTGTTAAAAAGGCAATTTTTTGGTTGTTTCTTTTTTTGAATGATTATTTTCTTGAAGAATTGAATCACACCAGAAATCTGCACAAATACTAAACACATTTTTATTTGATCAGAACAGGATCTAATGCTATATCACAAAATGTTCCTGTGTTCAAACTGAAATTCTGTTTTACAGACATTACAGTTTAAGATCCTGTTCAAATGTTCATATTCTATTGGTTCAGAACTAACATCAAAACATTATTTTAGTGCAATCCCAACAAAGGAACTAACATTATTTAATGAGAGTGTTAAATAAAAATAAATAGAATATTAAAAAAAAACAAAAACAAACCTCCACAATATCTGCATTTGAATAAATACCTAAAAATATCAGTACAGTACTTTTTAATAATGATACAGTATTGTGAAATGAAATATTGCGATATATTGCAGAACCGATATTTTCCTACACCCCTGTTCTCCACACTGATTTAAATCCATTTTAAATCTTAATGAAAAGGCTTTTAGTCCAAATATGAGCGCTCTGTGTATGGTGTCAGACCTACCTGGAGCTTCATCACATCTCCACAGGCTGGAGCTCCTACCAGACCAGTCCCTACATTTTTGGAGTTTTTATCCAGCGATCCCACGTTCCTTGGGTTTTCATAATGATCCACCACCTTCAGACAAACCAGATACAAAACCCTCTTACAAAACCATGTCAAACATCAGGAAATATAAAGAAACCCAGTTCATGTCTGTTTGTTTTCTGTGTAAAAACGCTACAGTTCGGTCACATGACTGTTGTCCTCCACATATCTGCACCGTGCTGTCACAGACTTTGAATTAGATTAGGACTTCATTGTCCCCTAGTTTACATCCTGTTTCTGCTGAGTCACTGTGACAAGACAAAGAAGTGGGAGCACATGCACATTACAACATGTATGGGATTTTATGAACTATATACTAAAACTGTTTAATAAATAATAGTTCTATGGATCATCCTTTGAACACCAACAATGATCAGTGGTAAATATATGAACCAGAACCTTCTGTCTAAACCCACACAGACCCACTAGTACTTTAGTGGCACTTCACAAATTATTGTTTTTTCTTCTATTTAACCTTTTTTAAATGATTTATCACCATCTAGTATAAACAATATAATCCTCTGTATTTCGTGTTATTTCAGTGAAAATCATGTTGATTGTAATATCAGAAACAGAGAAAACTAAAGAAAAAGTGACTTTTTCAACAAAATATATCATTTTATCCACTGTCATTGATCTAATTCCATGGGTTTTACTGGTGAATCAATGTTGGAGAAGATGACTGTGTTTCCACGATAACTACGGAGCCTCTGAACGTCCAAATATGGTCATATCTGATGACCATGAAAAGATGAAGAACTGTATTTTACACCAATTATTGACATGGATTGATAGGATTAGTGGATCAACAGGAATTAAATAGTTTAGATCAGTAGATGGTTTAGGTTAAAGGTGGACGTTTGGGTTTTTAAGGGTTAAAGGTGGATGTTTGGGTCTTTATGGGTAAAAGATGGACTTCTGGGTTAAAGACGGACATTTGGGTCTTTAAGGGTAAAAGGTGGACAATTGGGTTTTTATGGGTTAAAGGTGGACGTTTGGGTCTTTAAGGGTTAAAGGTGGACATCTGGGTCTTTAAGGGTTAAAGGTGGACGTCTGGGTCTTTAAGGGTTAAAGGTGGATGTTTGGGTCTTTATGGGTAAAAGATGGACTTCTGGGTTAAAGACGCACAATTGGGTCTTTAAGGGTAAAAGGTGGACAATTGGGTCTTTATGGGTTAAAGGTGGACGTTTGGGTCTTTAAGGGTAAAAGATGGACTTCTGTGTTAAAGACGCACATTTGGGTCTTTAAGGGTAAAAGGTGGACTTCTGGGTTAAAGACGCACATTTGGGTCTTTAAGGGTAAAAGGTGGACAATTGGGTCTTTATGGGTTAAAGACGCACGTTTGGATCTTTAAGGGTAAAAGGTGGACGTTTGGGTCTTTAAGGGTTAAAGGTGGATATTTGGGTCTTTAAGGGTTAAAGTCTTTCAGGGGAACATATAATCCCTTGCATTCAACACAAACAGCCTGTACCAGAACATGACTCTGACATAAACTCTGTATGTAACTTTAGTTCCATGTCTGCTGTGTCTCCATGTGTCTGTTACATCAGACTGGTCATCAGATCCTACATCCTTCACTCAGATGAAAACTGTAAAACTTGTGTGGTGTCACTTCATTTACATTCATCACCTCTCTCTATATATATATATCTCATATTATTTTCACATGTTCATCCACTGAACTGTCCAACTGTTGTAAAGCTGATTATTGTGGATGGATTTAGCCTTTAAAGAAGTTCACTGCATTCACTTGGACTGTGATCAGTGAGGTTAGTCTGGTCTGATACCAGAGTAGAACTGGGTCAAACCACACTGGATAAGTCTGGGTTAGGGTTAGCCTGGTTAAGTCTGGGTAAGTTTTCTTATTGAGCAGAATGACCCTTAAGGATGTCCCTCTGTTAGCCTCTATACAGTGTGTGGTGCTAATAAATGTAAGCTAATGTGTTATTATTGATATTTTGTTATTATCTATATTATTAGTGTTATTATTGTTGTTAGTAATGTCAGCCTGAGTGGGTGACAGGGTGGTTAACAGACTAAAGTAATCAACAGTTACTAATGAGCTTCGTTAATGATGTAAACAAACCTTACTGGTGTTTTATTCTCTATATTAGCTTAGTTAGCATTAGCTCAGAGTCGTTTTTCCATTCAAAGTCAATGTGAAGCTTTACCTTCTCGTGGTAGCAGCACTGTCTGAAGAACTCCGGAGCAGACAGTCTCCTGGTGAGGAAAGACAGAGGAGACAGACACTTGTTGGCCAGACTGTTCGCCATGTTGTCGGATCCGCAGACACAGTTGAATGTGAGTCTGAGTGTGGATGAAAGTGACGCAGTTTGAAAGAGTGGAGGAAAGCCGACGAGTGGGCGGGGCTTATGTCATCACTGCTACGTCACTGTTGTGAAACACGGGGAAAAAAATAAATAAATAACAACAAACAGACAGGACACATGTCCCATTGGACACTAAAGGGATTTTAGTGTCTGACGCAGTGTCTGGAAAACCTTATTTAATTATCAATTAATTTAGTCAAAGTATCTGATGTAAACCCAGCCTCCTGTCTAAAAAATAAATAAAATAAAATTAACAGCCTCCTGTCTAACAAAAAAAAAAAAAAACAGCCTCCTGTCTAAAAAACACACAAACAAACAAACAAACAAACAAAAAATAAATAGCCTCCTGTCAAAAAAAATAAAATAAAATAAAATAAAATAAACAGCCTCCTGTCTAAAAATAAAATAAAATAAAACCCAGCTTCTCGTCTAAAAAAAAAACAAAACAAAAATAACAAAAAAAAAACAAAAACAGCCTCCTGTCTAAAAATAAATAAATAAATAAATAAAAATAAACAGCCTCCTCTCTAAAAAAAAAAAAGAAAAGAAAAAAAAAACAGTCTCCTGTCTAAAAAAAAATAAAAAAATAAAAATAAAAATAACATAAACAGCCTCCTGTCAAAAAATAAAATAAAATAAAATCCAGCCTCCTGTAAAAAAATAAAAAATGAAAACAACCTCCTGTCTAAAAATAAATAAATAAATAAAAATAAACAGCCTCCTCTCTAAAAAAAAAAAAAAAAAAGAAACGAAAAAAGAAACCAGCCTCCTGTCTAAAAAATAAATAAAAGAAAAAAATAAAATAAACAGCCTCCTGTCTAAAAATAAAATAAAATAAGATAAAATAAAATAAAATGCAGCCTTCTGTCAAAAAAAAAAAAAAATGAAAAAATAAAAACAGCCTCCTGCCTATAAATACATAAATAAGTAAAAATAAACAGCTTCCTCTCTAAAAAAAAAAAAAAAGAAAGAAACCAGCCTCCTTTCTAAAAAAATAAATTATCAGCCTCCTGTCTAAACAACAAAAATTAAAATGAAAATCAGCCTCCTGTCTAAACAAAAAACAAACAAACAAAAAACACACAGCCTCCTGTCTAAAAAAATAAATACAAAAATAAAAACCAGCCTCCTGTCTAAAAAACCCTAAACCCATCTTCCAGTCTGGTGTCTACTCCTGCAGGTCATTCCTCTCCAGATTCTCAGACACTGATTCAAACTGAACCTTCTGTAAAAATGAAATATAAACTATTCTGCAGTTATTTGGCACCTGTTCCTCCTCTAACACGTATTGGAGGAACTGGACAAAGTTTTATTGAACTAAACCCATAAACACATCTGAATATGTTCATGTGAATGTTCTGCTAAACCTTTACTGTTCTTCATTAATCTGATCAAACTGATGGTAAATATCAGATCCATAAAGCTCAGTTCTACAGATCCACAACATCTACATCTGACTGAAAGAATTAAACTGGTTTTATTAAACATTAGATTTAGAAAATAATCATAAATGTGAACGAAGGCAAAGGCTACTGTTTTTTGGGGGTTTTTTGGTTCAGTTTGTTTGTTTACACTTTAGCAGTAAAACTATTGGTTGAATTCAGACCTAATTGGGTTTATAGATTACCACTGACCCAGAATAGATGTGATTATAGTTTGGGAAGTTTTTATGAATTTTTAAAATCTTTTTTTCTCCTATTTACTTATAATGGATGAAATTTCACATGTCTATAAAAACATCAATTTTGTTTCAATTTAAAAAGACAAACAAACAAAAAAAAAAACACTTCACAGGGACCTACTGGTATTAGACAAACCAGAGGTGCTCCTGGAGAGGACAAGAACAACAGGAAAAAGACACAAATACAGGCATTCACTGGGTTGGAAAAATTAGAAATGGTAAAAAGCCTTTATTTGATGAGAGTCTGTGATGAATTCATTGTGGCTAGAGTTAAAAACACACCAGTGTGTGTCAGCATGAGCCTTCTTCAAAGTGTTACAAAGAAAGAGGAAGACACTTATTTATACTGATGGACTGCAGGTGTAGCAGCCAGTGAGACAACAGCCAAAAGGTTTTCAGCCACTAAGTGGGAGTAAGTAACCAGTCTGTTGTAATTAGAGGACAGAATATGTAGTAAATAAACAAACAAACAAACAAATAAATAAATAAATAAATAAATAGTTAACAAAAAATGAAAAAAAATAATAATAACAATAGAACCAGTTTGTACATATACATGTATGGTATTAAAATGTTAGTGAAACTGTCAGTGACTGAAAATGATTTACTCAGCTTTTTGTAACAAGATCATATGATTTTTGAGGAACAGGATGGGGAAGCTCTAGGGATGTCAGTAAAAGGGTTTTAAAACCCCTTAAAAGCTAAAGGGAACAGAAGGGTGTTACTGATGTGTGTCTGAAACAGAATGCACTTCTGGTGCATTGGTTGAGTTTTAACATCATTCACTGTTTAATTAAGATTCAAGAGCTTTAGATTACCTCCGCCAAGGAGGTTATGTTTTTGCTGGTGTTGGTTTGTCTGTCTGTCTGTCTGTCTGTCTGTCTGTCTGTCTGTCTGTGTGTGTGCAAGATAACTCAAAAAGTTATGGACGGATTTGGACAAAAATTTCAGAAAATGTTGATACTGGCACAAGGAACAAATGATTAAATTTTGGTGGTGATCGGGGGGGCAGTGATCTGCCTTGGCTGAGGTCTGCGCTCTCCCAGTGCTTTTCTAGTTGTTTTATTTACAGGATAAACCTGTGGGCAAAGTCAGGACAAGGTTCACATCTGGTCCAAAAATATTAAATTACAATAATCTACACCAAACTTATATTTTTGGGTTGGTACTTACTTCTATTTTCAGGAAAATTTTGAAATGAGAATAAATGTTTGTAGTTTAGTGAGTGTGAATGTTTGTATTGTGACCCAGTTTAGTGCTGTCAATCTGGGTTCATTTAATAAGCTCTATAAATAAACTACGTTTTTTCAAATACATTGATATTTGACTATTATTACCTCCGCCAAGGAGGTTATGTTTTTGCTGGCGTCTGTCTGTCTGTCTGTCTGTCTGTCTGTCTGTCCGTGTGCAAGATAACTCAAAAAAGTTATGGACGGATTTGGATGAAAATTTTGGGAAATGATTCTGGCACAAGGAACAAATGATTGCGCGAACCTCCCTGCAGCGGCAGCACGAGCCTCCGTTTCCCACAATGCACGTTGCTACAAAATAATTCCGAAGATGCCCAAGTTACTTCCCGGCTCTGAATGTAAACACATCAGAGGCGATTTCTCACAGACTGCAAGGGAAGCCTGGCTTCCCCTAAAATTACGAAAATTAAATGGTTAAATATGTTCGGTTGTGTTGACATTTCATTGACTACAAATGTGTTAGAACATGTTCATCTCACAGACGAGTTCGTTCAGAATCAGCTTTATCACAAATCAGCAGACTCGATGTTCACTTCTCCTCCATTCCCGTGTCACTGTTTTCTCATTCGATCTCTGCTCAGTGCATTTGCCCGTAGACGCTCAGTGTCCATGCACTTCAATGGGACTGAGTGGAACAGTTTTTTTTCATTGCCTCAAAACTGGACGGTAATTGGATAAATGCCACGATGTTGTCCCGCCCCCGGATGCCCAGCGTCTCTGGAGGTGAATGGAGCTGTGGGCGGAGCTCGGCCGGGCTGGACGCCAGGCTTCCACGTGCTGATTGGAGGATCAGTCGAAAGGTGAATCCCATTTGATTGACAGCTAGTTTGAGATCTACTCCTTCACTGACACAGTTCAGTTTAATACTGTCACACATTCTGCTGTGAAATCGAGAGAGAAACTACTACAAAATTACTTGTTCATTTCTTGCACTGTAAATAAAACACACTCATTGTACTTCCTTGTTTCAATTTAACATAATTTCAACATTTTTTTATTTACTTGGTACGATACGACCATTTTCTTGAAAAGGAACGGAGGGCTGAATTTATGTTTGAATAACTTGACATATTTTTTTATGTAAGCCAACAATGAGCTTCCCCTCTCTGAAAGACGAGCAGCTGCCACTGAAACACATGGGGTTTGTTTATGGTGGATGGCACTTTGAAATTGTTCATCATAATGCAAAAGATTCAGGTGAGTAATCACAGAGGGACTTACAGATTCGTGATACTTAGGCTATGACTGAGGTTTTACAGATTTGATGAAAATTTCATCACAAAAGTCTCCCGCACCTTTAAAGCCTTTGTATGTCATATTTTTGGTTTAATGGTGTATTTTTGTTGTTTGTTACTTTCCAACTACAGCCACAGGGAATGTTCTCCTTCCTTCTTCCATCCTTCCTTCCATCCATCCATCCCTGGTTAAGGTCAATATGAGTGGGTAGTTTGGACGTCAGAAGGAGGGAGGGGGGGGTTTCCCTTCCCTTCCCTTCAGGTGATTACAACAGACTTGTGTTTTGAAATACTCCTTTAAAAGTCCCTTAGCTCAGTCACCGTAGACACTGGGGTCTTGTTTTCAAACACCAAACACCGTCTGGGTCTTTAAGGCAGTTGAAGATCTGTTTTTTTTCCCGTTAAATCCTCCTTTTTGTGTTTGTGCTCGTCTCAGCAGTGACACCACCCAGGAAGTAAAAGTGAGAAGTTGAACACAGACATCAACACTGGGTCAGAAGCTCTGAGAGGAGGACTGGGTTCAACGCAGACGAAAAGGTGAGAGCTTCACATCTGAGTAAGAACGTCAACATTAGAATTAGACAGAACGATGTTTTTATGGACATTTTATACAGAAGGAGTGTGTTTTTTTATTCTACTACAGGAAACCTTAGGAGCATGAGTGTGGATTACATAGAATATGAAGATTACACTCCAGACAATGACACTGAGCTCAACCTCACCACACCTGGACCCGTCCTCTTCAGCAGATCCACCTCATCTCTGACCTCTGTCCTGGTTGGAGTTAATATTCTCACATCTGTGGTGGGGCTGGGGGGAAACTTCTTAGTGATCTGGATCTGTGGATGGAAAATGAAGCGCTCTGTGATCTCCGTCTGGTACATCAGTCTGGCCGTCTCTAACTTCTTGTTCTGCTGCTGCTTGCCTCTGGAGGTCTTCTACATGCTCACCGTCCACTGGCCGTTCGGGCTGCTCTTGTGCAAGCTGACATCCTCTGCCCTGTTCCTCAACATGTACAGCAGTGTTTTCCTGTTGGTCCTGATCTGCGCCGACCGCTGCCTCATGGTTTCATTTCCCGTGTGGTCTCACAACCATCGGTCTGTGAGCAAAGCCGTGGTTCTGGTGCTTCTGCTGTGGCTCCTGTCTGCCTTCCTAACCCTGCCCTCACTTATCTACAGACAGACCAAAGTCCACGGCTCCGTCACCCAGTGCTACACAGACTACCGGCTCCACTCACGCCACCAGGTGGTGGCGCTGACCCGCTTCATCTGGGGCTTCCTGCTTCCGTTCTTGGCCATAGTTGTGTGCTGCTCGGTGCTGGCGCTGAAGCTCAGACGTCTGACCCTCAGGTCCAAGAAGCCCTACAAGGTCATGTCGGCGCTCATCTGCTCCTTCTTCTTCTGCTGGGTCCCGTATCATACGTTTGTGCTGCTGGAGTTGGACTATCAGAACCACAGCCTGGACCTGCTCAAGAACGGGCTGAAGGTCGGAGCCACTCTGGCCGCCGTCAACAGTTTTGTGTCTCCGTTTCTATATGTGTTCATCGGCAACGACTTCAAACAAACTCTGAAACGCTCGTTGGCTTCCAGGATAGAGGAGGCCATGGCAGAAGATCTACGAACAGGGGCTTTGAATCACTCCAGGTCCAAATCTATGGAAATTACATAATTAAAGTTAGACTTCTAATTTAAGATTGATAAAATATGTATTATCACCCCCCCCCCTCCAAAGGGGAGGCAAGGGTTATGTTTTTGGTACAGTTTGTTTGTTTACACTTTAGCAGCAAGTCTATTGGTTGAATTCATACCTAACTGCGTTTATAAATTACCACTGACCCAGATAAATGTAATTATATTTTGGTATAAGTAGGTCAAAGTTCACATTTTTAATGAATTTGTTTTAATCTTCTTTTTTTTCCCCATTTCCTTATAATGGGTGAAATTTCAAATGTCTATAAAAACATCAATTTTGTTTCAGTTTACTTCAAACTTGGCACAAATATAGAGGTGACTGATATGACATCAGCACACACACATAGACATGATGACATTAGCTGCCCCCCCACCACCACCACCACCAAAATTGAATCATTTGTTCCTTGCGCCAATATCAACATTTCCTGAAAATTTCATCCAAATCCAACCATAATTTTTTGAGTTATCTTGCTAACAGACAAACAAAACAAACAAACCCTGACAAAAACATAACCTCCTTGGCGGAGGTAATAAGCTACAATATGTGCGAGGGGCGGGGCTTGTTGACCTTCCCACTACTTGTTATAAAGGACTTGAGAATTTATTCCAGAACACATCTGCATTAAAACATTCATTGGCATATGTGGCATTATAAAATGTCCATGTGATAATCAGTGTATGTTTTGTCATGATAATTTTCACAAGAAAGTCATGATAATTTGCCAAACTGCAATTAATTATGTTCCCTGTGTCTAATTAATATATGTTTGTTCTCATTTTTTAAAACATATGCACATGATTTATTCATGAAAACACAACATAAAAAGTCAATTCTTCATTATTCTGTAAAGTTTTATAAATGTACTGTATATTTTTTCTAATTTACTGATGTCCTACCAATATTAGGTAAATATAATTTATCTTTGTATCACTTTCTTTTATATTCATTAAAGCTCATTTAAAAAAGAACAAATAAAAAAGAAAGTTCTTACCCAGTGTTTTAAACTGATGCTGATGCATGAACACTCTTGTGCTCACAGTTGTTCTGTTATCGGTGGTTTCTTATACTTGTTGGTTTGATGTTGTTCTACACAACAGAACAGCAGAAGACATGTCTGTCAGTGAAACAGAAAAGAAACCATTGCTGTGTGTCTTTATTTGGTTTTTATATTTTCTGTAACTCTTAAAAACCTGATGTGTATACGGCTGACACACCCTGCATATGCAGTTTGGATGGATAGAACTGTCACTGTTTGAGTAATTGGAAAAATTCCAACAGTTGGTGAAACCTGAGACGTTGCAACTTTTTGGTTTTATTGGGTCATTGCGGTAGTTTCAGTCACGCCTGTATTAGAAGCTGAAGAAGAAGCAGGTTTAGCAGAATTAGAACCTGCAAGAAATTATAAAGGACTAGATTTTGATAGATCTAAGTGCTTTGGAAAAATGGGCAAAAGAATTCATTCACAGCATATTTTCTAACCCTTTTTGTCATCAAAATAAGAAAAAAAGTCCAGACAGGCCATTTTAGGGGAAGGGTTTAAAGGGTTAAATTAGCATATTTACAGGTAGATGTCACAAATCAGCGCACATCTAACAATTCAAAGCAAACAATGTCCACAGACAGTATCAGTGTGGACGCTGTTTCATTTACTGAAACAATGAACAACAGCAACCGAAAATGATCACATTTAAATGTGATTATCTCGGTTGGTTTTTTTTTTTTATTTTTTTTTTAACTATTATTATTACAGAAAATACAATTTCTCATAGAGACAACAGGAAATGGTAAGGCATTACATACAGCAGCATTTACAAAAAAAACTCAAGGCATTAAAATAATAATAATAATAATAATAATAATAATAATAATAATAATAATGCAATAATTATAACAATAAAACATGAAAAACAGGCATTAAAATCATAATAATGCAATATTCATAATGATAAAACTTGAAAAAACAGGCATTAAAATATTAAATACATAAATACAGCAGCTTCACTGATTGTTTCCACAGTCGGATGGAGTTTCTTAAAAGATTCACAGAGAATAAAACTATTTTAAGTTGTTTTGTTTTTTTTTAGACAGTTTGAGTTTGTCAGTTGTTTTTTCCATTTGATAATGTTGACAAGGACAATGATGATAATAAAAAGTGAATGAATGAATGAATGAATGAATTCATTCATTCATTTTTTTAAAAATTTCAGTTATGTACAAAAACACATACATATTAAAAAGACAAACAAACAAATTAACACAACCGGTAACTGAAAAAGGAAGAAGTTGAAGCCAGAGGCTTATTTCTGCTTCTCCTATTCCCATCCTTACTCCAACTCCACACCTGAAGTTGCAGCAGATAAAACATTTACACAAATTATTTTACATTCGGTTTCGTAAGTCACTTCAAAATCATATTACTTTCATAGCCCTTGAGAATTTGACAACTTAAAACTTGCTTGAAACTCGACAGCGAGCAACACAGATTCACTTCATCCTTCAATTTGTTCCATAATTTGACACCAATAACAGAAACACAGACATATTTAACGTTTGTTCTTACTTTACATGTTTCATACACAAACATCCCTCTTCAACTAAAATTCCCTTCTCTTAACTTAAAAATTTTCTGAATACAAAGAGGAAGATTTTTACTTTTAGCATGAAACATAATTTCCATTGTTTTTAAATATACAATATCAAAAAATTTTAATCAACCAGATTCTACAAAAAGTGGATTACTTGCTTGAAGATAACCAGCTTTATTTATTACTCTAATAGGTTTTTTTTTTTGAGTCTAATTATCGGGTCTATATTAGTTTTATACACATTGCCCCATATTTCCACACAGTATGACATACATGGCATTACAAGTGAACAATATAATATATGCAAACATTTTTTGTTTAACAAATCTCGAGTTTTATAAAGAATCACAACAGCCTTGGACATTTTACAACAGATCTTCAACAGAAACGGTCCAGCTCTGGCCCAGTTCCGTTCAATCACATCTAGAACATACACAAGAATCATGTTGGCCCAGATTTGTATTACAACTCTGGTCCAGATCAGCATTACAACTTTGAAAATCAGTCTTGGTTGTGTGATGGGAGACTGTTCTGGGCCGAATCCGTAAGCCAGCACAACTCCGGAACTGCTAGAGAGAGCTGAAAGACGGATCAGATGCAGATTTGGTCCAAAGTCAGAAAATGGATGTGAGCTATAAACGGATGTAAAGTCTTTAATGCGGATCCGGCCCAAAGGTAACTGCTATCTGGGGTACCATGATGTTTTTGGTCAAATTCCAGCATTTGCCTAATGTCACCTCTCATGTCATGTATTTAGCCCACACATTTGAACTAACTATTCTTTTTTACAGTAAGATAATATTTACTGCCGTGCCAATTAAACACCTTTAAAATGTAATGTCAATCATCACATTTAGCCTATTTAGTCATTAAAACATTGGTGTTTCAAAAGAATGCAAAAAACATAAAAGAGCCAATCTTCTGAACGGCTCCCTTCAAAGAGCCAAAAGCCCCATCTCTAGTAAACAACTTTTTAACCAGTTTTGTGCCACACCTCATATACCATACTTTTCCCATACTTCTTCTTAAGTGATGTATCTCTGTTCAGATTATTTTTATATAACATTATATCTTAAATTGTAAATTGTTTAAGGTCTATAAGCTTATTTTCTAACCAGTTCTGCACATCTGGACAGAATGTGTTGCTATCTCACTAATGCTGTACCAGCCTGACAGACACAGTGCAGGGACCTTTCATTCACAGTGTAGCCACGCCCTTTGCCTTACGTCACGCCCCCTGCCTTCTTTCAGGATCTACTACCGGAAGTTCCTGCTGCGGATGTGTGAGTGTGTGATGCAACCAGCTGTGGAGTTACTTCTTCGTGTTGTTGGAACCTCAGACTATGCTTTAGAGTTTCTGTTCTTATATTTAAGACCTTTTCTAACTCTCAGATGTTTACGGTTGTTTATTTAATGACGTCGTCAGTTCTGTTCAGTCGCTGACGTCACCTTTCCTGTATGGATGCTAATGTTAGCTAGCTAACAGCCGTGGACTCTCAGCTGTTTGACTGGTTCCGACGGTACCGGGTCACACTCAGACCTCCTCTCACCTAACACAGGTTTTCAACTACAGACTGCAGACGTGCCATTGTCCTATGTGTGTGTGGTGAGTCCCCCCCTCCCCCAGCTGAAACTTTGGGCTGTTGTTGTTGTTGGTCTGTGGTGAAATGGCCACCGCTGCCCCCTCCCCCTCCCCTTCCCCCCCTCCGGCCTCTGCCCCCACGGCACCCACCGAAGCCCCCGGTCCCGGCTCGGGCAGCTCCACTGGGGCCGACAGTGGGAGCCAGGACAGTACCTTTGAGTGTAACATCTGCCTGGACACGGCCAAAGACGCAGTGATCAGCCTGTGTGGACACCTGTTCTGGTAAATACTGACGTGGACACTGTTATGACGTCATTCAGGGGTGGAAGGGATTATAGATCAGCTGGTTTAACCTTCTAAGACCCAGCTATGGGTCTCAGGAGAGTTTCACAGCTTTATACAAAAAAAAGAAAACTGTCCACCACAGAGGACATTCCATAAAAATTTTAAAAACTGCATCTGAACAAACTGTGGCATCATGATGTTCCCAATATAGGCACTTATTTAATAAACAAAAAAAAAACAACAAACTTTTACTTTGCTGACATTTCCTGGGTCTTAGGAGGTTAAGACTCACTGACTGTTTGTACCAGACTTACAGCTCTGTTTTATATCACGTTTCAGTTTATATTTAGTGTGTAATGAAACAGACCTTAGATCAGCTTAGGTGTTGGACCTTCCTGGAGTGGAGGTGGGGTTTTGGGTAGTTATGGTAAAAGAAATTGCCACAGACAAAACAAAAAACTACATCTGAACAGAAACTACACTGGTCTACCTACCAAATGCTTCCAGAATATGAGTAGTTCAACTTTACCAGCACTGATCTGAGTCACATGGAGCAGCTTTTATTATTATTAGTGTGTGATACTTGGATCTAATGGTCTCATATATTTAGTGCTGCAACCAATTAATCGACTCAAAGTAATCCAAAAAAATCATTCAACCACAATTCTCCGGAATCAAAGCTTTGTTTCCTTCATTTCTCTGCTGTTAAACATTGGTTCCACTGTTGTGTTTCACATGGACGCTTATTGTGACGCACAAAGAAGCTTCAATTCAGGAAAACTGCAATAGAATATTTCCCTTCAATCAATTCGAGTCGATTAATCGAATCGTGAATTTTTGCATTCGCTCCAAGCACCAAATCGATTAATCGGTTACAGCTCTACATATGTTTGACCTGAGGAACCACAGATGGAACCAAACTGCAAACAACACAGATCAGAGACCAGACACAAACCAAACAGGACCATGTACAGACTGAAGAACTGGGCTTTAAGGGAGGGTTCAGTTTGGATTCTCTAATCCATTTAGTTCACACCAGTCATGAGATTCCTTTAGCTTAATCCTTACCAGGGCAGAACTGGGACACTAGTGATTTCTTATTATTTTTCTTTTAAATGCAACATTTATGTATATGCATAATAAAATGTTGTCACTAAATATGTTGGAAACATGAGCCAATCATCAGTTTGATCATTTGTTTTCCAGTTCATCTGATCAAAGCATGTACGATTTAGCAAGCTTTATCTCAGAAGCAGACAATTCCCAAAAATTTGTCGACCAGTGAAATCAAATGACATTTAAAGTTTCCCTGTCTTGTTGTTTTGTAGCTGCTAGTATTAAATTAATCTTTGATGAAGATGTCTAAGCCAAAAAAGCCATAAGAGATGTGTTGTCCTTTATGCAGCTCCTCTCGCTGGGCATAAAGTAAGGATTCTGGCATACACAACATTTATGAACATGTATCTACAGAATAAAACTGTCATTAAATATGTTGGAAACATGAGCCAATCATCAGTTTGATCATTTGTTTTCCAGTTCATCTGATCAAAGTATGTACGATTTAGAACATTTAAACTTGGAAGCAGACAACGTCTAAACATTTGTAGACCAGTGTAATTTATTTGTTTTCTAACTTAGTGTGCCTCTGCCAGTCACATAATACTTATTATAATAGGACTCAATAAGACAAGATATGAACAAAGAAACGACATGTACAGATCTGAGCAACAATGAAACCAAACAAAACTCAAATTTGGTAAATTTAGATGCATCAGTATTGGTTAAGATGTTAGCCTGGACCACAGACACTGGTATCAAACTGCAGCAGGTCAATAAAGTTGTATTAATACTGGGATCCTTTCAGACATTTGACTAATGGAACTGTTCTGTTCTTTTCCATCTTCTGGATCAGCTGGCCGTGCCTCCATCAGGTAGACGAACATGTTCTTGTTTTTTTTCTCTTTCTTCAATTCTGTTGTAGATGCTGTGGTGTCAAATGTGTGTCTGTGTGTCTGTCCGTTCAGTGGTTGGAGACCAGACCCAACAGACAGGTGTGTCCAGTGTGTAAAGCTGGCATCAGCAGAGACAAGGTCATCCCCTTATATGGACGTGGAAGCACCGGTCAGCAGGACCCCAGGTGGGTGTGGATGGACCCTGGTCCAGTTTACATGTATTTACACAGTGAAGTAAAAGAATCTGTTAGAACATAACTGTAAATGATGTGTTTTTCAAAGGGAGAGGACCCCCCCTCGACCACAAGGGCAAAGACCTGAGCCAGAAAACCGAGGTGTAAGTAAACATGGGATCATGTATGGGTGTGTTTCACAAAAACTAGATCAAAACACTAAATCTGAGGATGAAAGGACTCAAAACAAGCGATTATCTGTTCATACAGCAGGAGAAATTCACTGGATTTATTGAATTCAGATTAAAGGTAAAAATAATCCTGTGTACAGATGAACACTGAAAATAACAGATGAGCTCTGAAAACAACATACATGATCTAACACTTCTACATCTACGTTGTTGGTGTTTTTTACCTTGGTAAGAACCAGATCATTTGCAGTGGACTGTGAGTCTACATCAGGGGGGTCACAGCTCAGTATGTCCTCTATTAGTTTTCAAACATTTGGACATGGATTATTGTCTGCTTGAGCTTTTGTCAAAAATATGGACTTAGATATGAAAATATGTGTCATTTATCATTTTAATAAAATGATAAGTTCTACAAACATCACATATTTTATAACACAAACCAAGTTGGTCTGCTCAGACAAAGTCATTTATAAACTGTGAAAAAAAGCTGGAACCAAAGGAACACCTCAGCGTCCTGAGAAGGATTTTTTTTATTAAATCAAATATATTTATTGATCTTTCTGGTGTGAAGGAAAATATACAATATTTGTTAAATTGAAGAGAATGTTTTTCCATACAGGAAGCAAACATCAGACTCCCAACAACCAAAACAAAACAAGACAGAAAAAAGAAAAGAAAATTAAAGAAAAAAAAAAAAGACCCCCCCCCCCCCCCAAAAAAAAGACAAACAAGGACCATCGATTTCCTGCCTTTCGAGCCCCACATGATCCAATAAATGAAATGATGAGCTGGGTGTTAAAGTTTGCAGGAGTCAGGAGTGTCCTGAGAAGGTTTTAGAGAAAAAAACAACACTTTGTAGAAAGAAATTGAATAAATGATGAAGGTCCAGATCCAGTGGTTCCACATGGACCCATGTCCTGTTCAATAGTGTCTGTGTTTAAACTCAATAACTGATCTGTTTAATACATGTATGAATAGGTCTGAGTAAGTACTGTCACATGACACATGGAAAAACTGACACAAAGAACATTTACGAGTAAAAATACTGAAATTCCTGCTGCGTGACACGGGGACTGAAAATGAACCTCATTTTATTGACTTTATTCAAATGTCCAAAACATGCTGTTCTCATCTTAAATTGATCCGAAATGAAACATAAGGCTTTAGCTCTGATTATCAACTATTGGATCAAAATGTGGAAATGATCAGTTTGGATGAACACAAATCTGTTGGGACACGGGGACAGATGGGAACTGGGACATGGAGACAGCAGTTTGGACCTTTGGTCAGTATCACAATAACAGACTGACTGGAACTAAAACACTCCAAATATGATCCTAAACTTTTATTGAACAGACATATTCCAACTGCAGTGATATATACAGAGAATATTGGTCTAATAATTTAATTGGACAGAACTTTTAATGGTGCATTTACAGATTTGCGTCCTTTTTAGGTTAATTTTATATTGATTATATCTTTTTTTCTGCACGTGATACAGAAATGTTCCATAAAATACAGTTCTGAAGCTAATTGAGCCTATTTAATAAATGATAGGAGACACTTTAATGTTTGACACTGGTGTTGACTTTGATTTGGATCCAAAATCTCCTTTTTCAGGGATTCCAAGGTTTCGGTTTTGGTGATGGTGGATTCCAGATGTCATTTGGAATCGGTGCCTTTCCTTTTGGTATTTTTGCCACAGCCTTTAATATCAACGATGGGCGTCCTCCTCCAGGTTTGTCCACCGTGCATCTGTCCACTCTGTAGTCTGTGTTTAAATGTCTCCTGTTAAACGTCCTCGTCTCCTACAGCAGCCCCTGGGACGCCTCAGCACATGGACGAACAGTTCCTGTCTCGACTCTTCCTGTTCGTGGCTCTGGTCATTATGTTCTGGCTGCTGATCGCATGAAGGAAAAGCAGACGGTGACGGGTGGATGTTGGACAGACGTTTCAGACCTGCTTCTGTCTCCATGTGTTTTCAGTTGGATATAAATGAAACAGTTATTAACAGGGTTTTTTATTTGTTATTGTCTGTAAATGACACAGTGAACCTTAAATCTGTCAGTTCAGTTGGTTTATTGTTGTTCTGTCAGACCACAGAAGGACCGTAGAGCAGGGGTCTCAAACATGCGGCCCGGGGGCCAAATGCAGCCCGCCAAAGGTTCCAATGCGGCCCGTGGGATGAATTTGCGAAGTGCAAATATTCCACAGTCAAGGCTGTGGAACTCATTTTAGTTTCAGGTTCTGCATACAGATCAATATGATCTACAGTAAAATAATAAAAACAGAATAACCTACAAAAAAATGACTTCTTGATTTGATGTGGAAAAAAATAACATTACACTATGCCTACAAATAATGATAATATCAGATTTGTCTTTGTTTTAATGCAAAAAATAACATTAAATTATGAAAATACATACATTTACAAACTATCCTCCAACAACAAAATGTGAACAACCTGAAATGTCTCAAGAAAATTAGGTACAATTTTAACAATTTTCTGCCTGTTACTCAGTGTTTAGTGTCTTTGTAGATTTGATCCATAATGAACATGTATAAATGATAAGTTGAGGCATAATATTGTTAAAATTGCACTTATTTTTGTTAAGAATTTCAGTTTTTTCAGGTTATTCACATTCTTTTTGTTTGGATAGTTTATAAAAGTACGTATTTTCATAATTTAACGGGGTTTTTTGCACTTAAACAAAGACAAAAATTTGGAGTTGTCATTGTTTATAGGTTATTATGTTATTATTTTACTGGTCCGGCCCACTGGAGATCAAATTGGGCTGAATGTGACCCCTGAAAGAAAATGAGTTTGAGACCCCTGCCTTAGAGGATCGGATCATGGATCACATATTCCAGATTCACTTTAACAATCTGTTCCATTTACACGAATCAGAACCTGCTTCAAATATCTGTATTTAATGGACAGGACGTTGGTCTGTTTTATTTCACTGTACACAGTATTTCCAGTTTAGTTGGGTTCTGAGTTTCAGTTCTGTTCCATTTAAGTGGACGCTTTAACCTCACAACCTCCTTTTTTTTTTTTTTTGGAGTGTCTGTGTCCATTTCCTGTTGTCCAGCTTTATTTACCTGACCACGCCCACTGATGACAAACAGCTGCAGATCATACAGATACTTTATGGAATTAAAATGTTGAAGCGTTTTATTTTAGGATTAATTACAAGGATGTGATGATGCATGTAAACCGTTCAAACCTGAATGTATGAGACAGTGTTTGTTCTCCAAACCTCAGTTCACTGTATGTTACTGTAACTGAAATGTAAAATACTGTAACATATGACGAAGATACCATGGATTAATATAAACCTGCTTTTCTAATTGATTCCCTTTATTGATAATGAAGTTGTGTAAATAAACAAGTAACTCATACTCAAGTGTCTTTACTTTAAAAAAAAAAAAGTGTCTTTTTAACTCTTAAAGACCCAAACATCCACCTTTAACCCTTAAAGACCCAAAAGTCCACCTTTAACCCTTAAAGACCCAAACATCCACCTTTAACCCTTAAAGACCCAAAAGTCCACCTTTAACCCTTAAAGACCCAAATATCCACCTTTAACCTATAAAGACCCAAACATTCACCTTTAACCCTTAAAAACCCAAACATCCACCTTTAACCCGTAAAGACCCAAACCTCCATCTTTAACCCTTAACGTCCCCCTTTAACCCTTAAAGACCCAAACGTCCCCCTTTAACCCTTAAAGACCCAAACGTCCACCTTTAACCCACAAAGACCCAAACATCCACCTTTAACCCTTAAAGACCCAAACATCCACCTTTAACCCTTAAAGACCCAAACATTAACCTTTAACCCTTAGACCCAAATGTCCACCTTTAACCCTTAAAGACCCAGATGTCCACCTTTAACCCTTAAAGACCCAAACGTCCACCTTTAACCCTTAAAAACCCAAACGTCTACCTTTAACCTTAACCATCTACTGATCTAAACTGTTTAATACCTGTTGATCCACTAATCCTATCAGTCCATGTCAATAATTGGTGTAAAATACAGTTCTTCATCTTTTCATGGTCATCAGATATGACCATATTTGGACGTTCAGAGGCTCCGTAGTTACCGTGGAAACACCGTCATCTTCTCCAACATTGATTCCCCAGTAAAACTCATGGAGTTGGATCAATGACAGTGGATGGACACACTGGGTTTATGTTCAGTTAATGACAGACTGGACTGAAAAAGACACTGTTTATTCAGGCTGATCTGTTTCGATCTGGGTCTGTCTCTGAAACTGGGTTTATTTTAGTATCTGTCATTTTTCCATCTTTTTAGACCCAATAATAAAAGGTAAATGTAGACATATTTTCTCCCAGGATGGACCTACTGATGACCTCAGATAAATGAGCCATCCCATAATTAATGAATTTATAATCAAATATTGGGTTCAAAAATAGGACCCAAATATGGACATTAAATCTCCTTAGGTGTCAGTGCATTAGATGTGAAAACGTGTGTAAATGGTCTTCTACAGACTCTAAATAAAGACACTGTTAAATGTGTTAATCCTAGTGGTTTTTCTAATCCACACGTGGGTTTTTCATCAATCTCAGTCTCATTCCACGTTTGGTGTGGAACCCGTCGTGTCCACCGGTGTTACATGTGGAACCTGAACAATTAAACATATAAATCGACAATGATTTTTCCAACAGCGGCCATTTTTGTCAAACACTCTGCCTTGAATATTTACTTCAATTCCCAAAATGCACCTGTGACAGAATAAAGAGATATTCAGTAAAATAGTAGCGTATAATTTTCATGTCCTTTTTACTGTTACATGTGATTAAGGTACAAAAATAATATAAAAATGTGTTTTATCTGAAAAATAATTTCCCTTTTATCTCGGTAAATTTTTTTTTTTTAAATAAACCCAAAGTTCTTCCAAACCTGCTTCAGAACATTCGTCTACATCTGGTCTGAATGTTTAACCCTCTGTCCTGTTTTAAGACCAGGTTCAGAGAAACACATGTATGAAATAACCTTTGAATTTACTGAGTTTTCATGAACATCAAAATTAAATAAAGGAAAAGACAGGATTCACAATGAAAAGTGCAAAATTCAGAAAAATAAAGAAAGGTGACATAGAGACAAATTCTTCTGTGAACTGACACAAATGTAACACTGGGTCTTTATGGGTTAATTAAAGTGGAAAATAGACGTTTCTGCTTTAAATACACTCATCACTGTTTTGTTTGGTCACTTTAAAATATCGAAGTGTCTACTGACACAGAACTGTAGCACCAAATATGGGTGTGTCTATGACCACAGAGCCAAACAGTGCCCTCCTTATATCATGTGTAGACCATCATTTACGTCCTGAAGAGTACAAAGACAGTCATGTGAATAGGTCCATCTGTGACACAGTGGACGTTTCACTGACTGGGCTAAAACTCGGGCTGCAACATGGAAGTTACTGGTTCAAATCCTGGTCAGAGTAAGTTTTTACCTCTGCCAAGGAGGTTCTGTTTCTGTCTGTGTTGGTTTGTCTGTTTGTGTGCAAGATAACTCAAAAAGTTACGGACGGATTTGGATGAAAATTTCAGGAAATGTTGATACTGGCACAAGGAACAAATGATTAAATTCTGGTGGTGGGGGGGCCACTGATCTGCCTTGGCAGAGGTCTGCGCTCTCTGAGTGCTTCTAGTTTTTTTTTTTTTTCCCTAAAGTTTTTCAAATGAGGGGGTCGGGTGGGGTGCACGGCACTGGTAGGTAAATCCTACATTGATATAAATCAGCCACTGCGACAACGTTCAGAATGTAGAATAACACAGGAACACAGCACTGAACTGACTCTGAAGTCACATGACACACTGCTACATCTAACATGTAGCTCCGCCCACCTTCTCCATCCTCCAGAGCAAAGAATACCATAAAACGTATAGAGTATTTTAAATCAAAAATTCCGATTCTATACTATATACTATCACTATTTAGTGGTTTCTTCCATATATGACCACCGTACTGTGGAAACAAGAGGAATGAGTTCATGGAACAGTATCTGTGATTGGCTCTGGGACAAATGATAACATTTGATTGGCTCTGTGGTAACAGACACACCCATATTTGGTACCTCAGTACTGTGACAGTAGACATTGGCAAAAAAATATAAGTTTTGTCAAATTTCTGAATCCATATTTATAAAAGTGTGTGACGTCCATAAATTGTATGTTGGGTTCAGCCCTGTGCATCTGCCTCAGGGGGGGTGTTCAGTCCTGTGTGTCTGCCTCTGGGGGGGGTTTGTCGTGGGTCTCTGGCTGTGCCACGTTGAACTCTGCTTCGTACATAATCTGCTGGATCTTCATTTTGGTCTCACACCGTTTCTGGGGGGCCAGTCTCTTTAACGCTGGGACGAAGCTCAGCAGGAACAGCTCGTCCTCGTCCCGTGGTCTGTTGGGGAAGGAGGAGGCGTGGTCTTTGTGGGGCCATTTTGTGGGGGCTGATGTGGTTTGGGACGTGGACATGGACAGCGCCTCGTTCATCAGGCGCCGTTTGCGTCCGGGCTTGTTGAGGGGGGGCATCTGTGGGCCGGACGGCACCTTGGCCAGGACGGCCATCTGAGTCATGTGGGCGTCTGTGGACCCTGAAGGGAGCTGGGCCACAAAGGCCACCTGAGGTTTGATGTCGTTCTGACCCCCGGGGCCCTTCATTCCAGACTGGGGGGTCTTCACCCCCTCTGATGACGTGGGTTCTCCTTCCATGCTTCCAGACTCGTGGTCGTGGTTGTCCTGGTCGTCGTCGTTGCTGCAGATGTCCACCACTCCGCTTCTGGAGCCCGTAAAAGGTGCGATGAAGTTCATCAGCTGTCTGTACTTCCATCTGCTCTGGACCACCTCCCCCTGTTTTTTACTTTTGATTTCCATTCGAACCTCCTTCAAGTATCGGTCCCTCATGTTCTTCCATTTTCTTTTGCACTCCTCAGCTAGAAGACAAAAACAGAAGAGTAAGATTTTGATGGTGCAGAATGCATTTATGGAGGTAATGTTTATGAAAGAGAAGAAGAAAAGAAGAAGAAGAAAAGAAGAAGAAGAAAAGAAGGAGAAGAAGAAGAAAAAGAAGAACCAGTCCTGTTGGAACCACCAGAACAGTCACAGCTGTTTACTTTGGTTTGACTAAAAACAGAACAGAAGACAAGGACACTGAGGACAGAAGGACCCAGACCTTCAGTGACATGTGGACGTACACAGATACTCTACAGTCACTTGTTTTTTTTAGCCTCTTTTTGTGAACAGCTGATTTTTAGCTTGTTTTTCAACCTTTCGTTACGAAGTCTGTAAAAATGCGTCTCAGTTTTTCTCGTTCTGACTCTTTAATTTGACATATAGTTCCCACCCCCTGTAGACACCTCCTGTCCTTCAGAACTATAACTCCAGCTCTACAAACTGCACTCAGAATGTCAATGACTGAACTGTTTTAAATTACATTTAAATGATTGTTTTAGGACTTTGTTTAGTCATGACAATGGTTGGAACCATTTCAGGTAGAACGATTAACTGCTGTCAAATTCCCAACAGTTAGTATGACCGTTTAAATTCTAATGATCATTATAACTGTGTTTAATGACCAAACTCTGACATCTCAGTGGTCCTGCTCATTTCCAGGAGGTTTTCAACGTGTGGTGTCTGAAAACATGGAGGAAGGAACGGACAGCAATCCAGAGACGACCCCCCCGCTCACACACACATACGCTAAAAGGACAAAGTAAATATAATATATAGTAAGGCTGCATGATATGGGAAAAAACTGACAATTCAATTTTTTTTTAACCCTGTGATATATTTTGCGATATTTCATTCATTCATTCATTTATGTGTTTTTAACAGAAGAAAAAAATCAAACATCTTTTGTGTACAAGGAACTAATGGCAGAGCAAATACATTAATAAACAAAGGTGGTCAAAAACTACTCAGGAGGATATAATATCTGTGTGGTGCCGACGTAAACGGTAAAACTCATTAGTTGTGTTTCCTCTCGTTCTGTGGACACTAGGGATGTTACGATATGAAAATTTCGTATCACGGTTACTGCGACCAAAATTATCAGTTATCATTATTATCGCGGTATTGTTGAAATGTGCTCAAAATGTTCAAAAACTACTAATACACACACTGAAATAATTTAACCAAGTTGTATTTTGAAAAAACAAAAAACAAAAA
Organism: Sphaeramia orbicularis; assembly: GCF_902148855.1. Taxonomy (NCBI): domain Eukaryota; kingdom Metazoa; phylum Chordata; class Actinopteri; order Kurtiformes; family Apogonidae; genus Sphaeramia; species Sphaeramia orbicularis. Next base: position 78,976,539 of record NC_043968.1, read on the forward strand.
AAAAAAAATAATTGGCAAAATGTACTTTCTATTGCAGAAACATTCAAATATTAACATGTAAACATCAAACATACCGTAAATTCCGGACTATAGACCGCACCTGAATATAAGCCGCAGACCCTAATTTTAGAATGAAAATCAATTTTGTACACGTATAAGCCGCACCGGTTTATAAGCCGCGGGTGTCCACCAGTGGCGATTTCTCATGGACTGCAAGAGAAGCCCGGCTTCCCCTATCATTACGAAAATTAAATGGTTAAATATGTTTGGTTGTGTTGACATTTCATTGACTACACGTGTTAAAACATGTTCATCTCACAGACGAGTTCGTTCAGAATCAGCTTTATCACAAATCATCAGACTCGATGTTGTTCACTTCTCATACATTCCCGTTGTGCTGTTTCCTCATACGATCTATGGTCAATGCATTTCCCCATTGAAGCCTGGCTTCTATGGGAGTCTATGGGACCGAGTGGAACCTTTTTTTTCATTGAGTCAAAACTGGACGGTAATTGGATAAAGGTTTTCTTTGAGTTCAAATGAAATTATTCCCTGTATGTAAATGGGTATGATATGTGTGAGCTTGCTGTCATATCTATAGGTTGATTCGTTGTTAATATGATGATTAAAAAACAAAAGACAAAAAACGAGGCAATAAAAGGATAGTAATAAAAGCACATTTTCGCTTTCTTTTTTTTTTTGTCGGTGGACTTATCGGTGTTTCCTTTGGATTCGTGCCGATACAGGATTGACTTGCTTTTGCACCGGCTGTGGATTCACGGACTTAAAATGACTTGAAAGACACTTGAAAGTGAACAAATTTTTGTTTTTCGTTAGAGTAGGACTTTTAATTTATTTTTAAAATATAAAGATTAAAAACAAGTAATTACATCTGTTGTAATATCATTTTCATTTAACATTACGCATGACGTGCGCATTAATTCTGAGATGCTTTAAATTTATGACGGTCTCTGGAGAGCTTTATTGGGTGTTTTCATTCAGAGTTTTGTTTTGTATATTTGTGAAACAATATTAACATTTGAAGGTTTACTATTTTTCCTTAAAAGTTCCCCTTTTGTGTGTGTTAATATTAACTTTATAAAGGTTAAGTTGTTAATGTTATCCATTCCTGCATACCTGGTAACAATAGACAGATTCTTCCCTGGGGTGTGGCAGGCAATAAGGGAAAATCGTCGTATAAGCCGCGTCGTAGTATAAGTTGCAGTGTTTAAAGCATGGGAAAAAAGTAGCGGCTTACAGTCCGGAATTTACAGTACAAATGTGCATTAAAGATGGAACCTTAAGGACACTGTTTGACCATTTTCCATATCAAGTTTGAGTTGTTTGAGCTTCTTTTTCAGAGATAGATAGTCTCTCTCTCTCTCTCTCTTTCAATTTGCGGTAATCAAACCCAGTTATCATGATAATTAGAATTTAACCTGTAATACTAACCGTTGGGAATTTTACCGCGGTTTACCGTTATACCGGTAATCGTTACATCCCTAGTGGACACAGAACACGTTTCAGTTTCATCCTTCTGTAGCTGAAATAATTCCAGATAACTGACAGTGCTTTTCTTTTTGGCACCAAGTCTTTGTTTTTAGGGATTTTCTCTTGTTCGTTGCTCATATTTCAATGATGTTACCAACAACTCACTCCATGTGCAGGGGGCGTGGTCTGCTTTGGCAAACTGATTGAGAAGGACTGTGATTGGTGGATGGCTGTGTGCAGTGTGTGTCAGGTACCCAGGATGAACTTAGATGAGAACATGTTCAGTTCATTTCCCTCCTATTTTGCAGGACCTGCGATGTGACTATTACACACACGTACATTGTGATGACAAAGCTCAACCAATATATTGTGCAGGTCTAGTATACAGTAATATATAATCTAATAATATAAGTGGATATGGTGACATTTTAACGTGCGGTGGACAGAGTCTGCAGTACATTTCTCCTCATGGACAGAACAGTCTGTCAGTTTGGTTCATTTTATTTTTATATAGTTTATGTTGTTTCAAACTCCTTCACCACAGATTTGTTTACCTGTGGTTGTATAGAGGGTATGCACATACGTCACTTCCCCCCCGTGCCACGCCCCTCTAAGTCAGACTGAGTGGCAAAAACCAACCTGCTCAACATGACGGAGTATAGCAGTAAACACAGCCAGACCAGGAAAATGTGAAATCTGAAATTAAATTAAGGACAGTTGAACTGGACATGGATCTGTACGAGCTACCAAAGAACAAGTGGACCATGAACACTGATATGTGGACAGAAATGGAGTATCCTGACCTGATCCAGGGTGGAGGGGATCAGCGCTATTTTTACCTGAAACAAATATACATGGTTTCATCATCACTGACAACCAGGGTCCAAAACTAGGGCCCAGAACCAGCTGATCCACAGTGCATTTACAGTAGACCGTGGACTGACCCCAGTGAATATATGCATGATCTACTGGGACTGAGGAGATTTACTGAGTCTAGTTCAGATCAAATACTTTATACAACACAGATACTACTGCTGTGGACCAGCAGGGGACCACTGGATTCTGGGAAATTAGGAGATTTTTACACCTGTTTTTAAATTACCACATTATTCTTGTAATATTAGGGCTTTATTGTCGGAATATGACAACTTTAATCTCACCAAAGAATGACATTTTTGTTAAATTATGAGGGTTTTTTTTATAACTACGACTTTATTCTCATAACATTGTGATTCTTTTTGTATTCGACTTTATTATCATTAAATTACGGGCTTTATACTGATATTTTATGACTTTATACTCGTAGTGACAAGTGTTTTTATTTCCTTATGTGGTCCTAATACTCCGTCGTAGTTTTATTCTCCAGTTCCCCCATATTGGAAAAACTGGGTTAGCCTCAGTTTCAGTTAGTTTACTAATCATATACGAGCACAAGGTTCAGAATCACAAAATGAAGACAAAAACCATGAAAGATCTGATCATGAAACCAAGAGCTTTACTAAGAAGTAACATTAGCCAAAACAATATGTCATTTAAGGTCTGATTTTACCCAAAAATACAGAATAAATTAATGTTACCTGACACAAAACAGGATCCACAGATCTAGGTTTGGTTTCCTGGATTTGTGGATCCACTTACTTCTCTTTTCTTTCTCTTTCGGTGCCTGTAAAACGATAGCTCCGACTGCTTTTCAAACCTATTCATACAATCAATCTTCCCCATTTTTTGCTGAATATTGTTCTTCAGTTTAGACAGTATTGAAGCCAACGCTGCCACTCATCTCCCTCTTTCTGCCACTCAGTGGGTGGAACCGCGGTGACTTCCACTAGCAGTGATGTCACGTGCATACCCTCTATTATTGTTCTTCCATCCACATGACTTTAATATGTTCATGTATGCACGCTTGAATTCTACTGAAGGTGCACCAAACAGAGTGTTCTTTCTAAATCTGTCAGACTAGATCTCATACATGAACTTTGAACATTAAGGCAAGTCTTTTATCAACGGTTTGTCTACAGTGCAGTTCCTCTTCTGTCCATTAGGTGTCACCTTTAATACACATTTTTATATATTTGATGTTTACATGATAAACAGAAAGTACATTGTGCTGATTATTTTATTTGTTGGGTGTTTTTTTTTAAATAAAATTTGTTTAAATATTTCACTGTGTATTAGTAGTTTTTGAGCATTTTGAGCACATTTCAACAGTACCACAATAATACTGATAACTCTGATCATTTTGGTCCCAATAACTGTAATAAGAAATGTTCATATGGTTCCATCTGTATTCCTAATAATGTCATATCATTGTTTCTCTTTGTTTTAATTCCTGTTTTTCCATAACACTAGTGACCTGGGGTCCTGGACAGCCTCAGTCAGATGGACCCAGCAGGGTTTACACAGACCACAGGGGTCAAACATGTGGCCCAGGGACCAAAACCAGCTCAATAGAGGGTCCAGTCCAGGACCTAGAATGAATGTGTAAATGCACAAATGACACGGAAGATATGAGCGATTGAGGATGTTCTAATAATTTTAGGTCAATTCAACCTAAAGTGGGTCAGAACCAGTAAAATACTATCGTAAAATAATGAAAAACTGCACATTTTCCTCTTTGTTTTAGTGAAAAAAGTAAAATTACACAGAAATGTTTACATTTACAGACTATCCTTTTATAAAAAAAAAAAAAGAATAACCTTAAATGTCTTAATAGAAGTCTGTGTACTCATACCAATATTCAGTCTGTTATTACATGTTGTGTGTATTTGTAGATCCACTGTATCTGTACGATAGAATGAACATGTAGAAATAATAAACTATGGTGTAATATGTTAGTAGTATATCCGTTGGTAGTACTAGTAAATGTAGTACTAGTATAGCCACTGGTAGTACTAGTATTTATAGTAGTAGTATATCCACTGATAGTACTAGTATTTGTAGTAGCAGGATTAACAGTTATGGGTATTGTTACTGGTTGGTTTCTGTTGGATTATGTTGGATTATGTTGGGTTGTGTCGGATTCTGTTGGTTCAGTTGATTTCTGTTGGATTCTGTTGGTTCTGTTGGATTCTGTTGGGTTCTATTGGATTCTGTTGGTTCTGTTGGTTTCTGTTGGATTCTGTTGGTTCTGTTGGATTCTGTTGGTTCAGTTGGTTTCTGTTGTATTCTGCTGGTTCTGTTGGATTCTGTTAGTTCTATGGTTTCTATTGGTTCTGTTGGGTTCTGTTGTATTCTGTTGATTCTGTTGGATTCTGTTGGTTCTATGGGTTCTGTTGGTTCTGTCCATTGCTTTAACAGTCTGGTTCATTCCAGTCCTATATATAAAGTGTCATCACATGACCTTTGTTTTTATTTGTTCTTATATAAATTAAATGTGATTGACATAAATGTTTAGTAAATAAACAGATCTGTTCTTATCAGTGTCATTCTGCAGGTCCATCTACAGGTCCCTCTACAGATCTATCTACAGGTTCTTGTACAGGTACATCTACAGGTCCATCTACAGGTTCTTCTACAGGTCCCTCTACAGGTCTATCTACAGGTTCTTCTACAGGTCCATGTACAGGTCTATCTACAGGTCCCGCTACAAGTCCCTCTACAGGTCTATCTACAGGTTCTTCTACAGGTCCCTCTACAGGTCCATCTGCAGGTCCCTCTACAGGTTCTTCTACAGTTTCATCTACAGGTTCTTCTACAGGTCCATCTACAGGTTCTTTTACAGGTCCATCTACAGGTCCTTTTACAGGTCCATCTACAGGTCCTTTTACAGGTCCATCTACAGGTTCTTCTACAGGTCCTTTTACAGGTCCATCTACAGGTCCTTTTACAGGTCCCTCTACAGGTTCCAGTGTCTATATCTGTGCAGGTCTTAGTGGATGCTGTTCTCCACAGTGGGCTGTTGTTCCTCAGGTTCCTCCTACTGGTGCAGGTCATGCTGGTTCATGGTGGTTGTAGTTCTTCTGTTTGTTGGTGTGTGTTTGTTTTGCAGACCCGGACCCTCCGTCTCACCGCCTCCGTCTTCTTTCCTTTTCCGCCTCTGCCGCCTCTTTGTCGCCCCTGCGGAACACACGCGGCTCGGAGCTTCCACCGTGTCCGCGTCCGTCTGTGCGTGTCCGCGGACCGCCTGCATCATTCGCCGTGCCGTGCTGTGCCGTGTTTGGCCGCGTCTGGCTGCGCGATACCGGAGCGGGACCGTGCCGTTATGGCCGCGCGGCCTACGGGGTGCGTCCGCAGCTGCTACCGCTAACACGGTGCGCGCGGCTGCATCCGCTCCACCGGCCAGACCGGGTCCAGGATCAGACCTGACACTTCTGAGGAGAACATGGACTAACGGGACAAGAACCCCCACCCCGGAACCCCCCGGAACCCCCCAGACCGACAGGGGGTCTGATGTGAGGCAGTTCCACCGCAGACCCACACATGAACCCAGACAATAACCCGGGTTAAAGTTGACATAAACACACAAACACACTCACAGGGCAGACCCAGAAGGACGCTGATGCTCCTCCACGCGTTGGTCCGACTGTCGGTGCAGCGGTAGTTCGGTAAAGTCACATTGTACAGCTCTGGGTAATTAAACACTGACAATATTAACTTTTCGTCCATTTTGCTCTGGTGTGTGAGCTGCGCGGACGCGGAAGCGGCAGTGTTCTCCCGCCTTTTCCGCTCAGCAGCAGCAGCAGAACGGACGGACGGACGGCAGTTACCGCGAGCTGCCGCGCGTGTCGCTCCGCTGTCGGAGGAGGACAGTGCGGCGAGTCTGCCACAAGGGGGCGCACTGAGGATGGAGGACAGCAGAGGAGTCTGAGGGGGACACAGTGGACCCATGACAGGAGTGGACAAGAGAGGACAAGACACGAGGAAAGAAGACAAAAGAAGAAAAGAGAGAAAGCAAAACAAGAATAAATAAAAAGGAAAAAAAAAAAAAGGAAAACAAGAGACATGTTTAACAGTGAAACAATCACAGCAGTGAAGCCTTTATTAGGAAAATTATTTATGAAAATATATACCTAATCAAAGTTCACACTGAAAAATCACACATTTAATTCACCAAAATGAATCCTCATAATAATAATAATAATAATAATAATAATAATAATGTAATATAATAATTATTATATTATATTATATTATATTATATTATATTAATATAGAACAACTATTTTGGAAACTAATAGACTGTTTCCCTTTCACATGGTGTCATGTTTTTGTACCAAAACTGTTCTGTTCTTGATAAACCTGATCTGCTGTAACATGTTTCAATGTAAATCAACTGTTATTTGTTAGGGAAAAAAAGTTTGTTTGTTTTTTGTTTTTTTTTGTTTTTTTTTGCATATTATCTCCATGAAAAGAGTAATAATTAGCATTAGAATATGTTAAAATGTGAGATTAAAATGTGAGATGTCAGATTTTATTTCATTGTTTTAATATCAATTTCTGATACTGGGTTTTAAACACATTTCTTTACTTCAAAAATAAAATGCATGGACATTTTTGTAACTCCATGAAAAAAAAAACAACTTGATCACACTGTTTTTTTCATGCCTATGGAGGAATAAAAACACTCAAGAGAAAAATCTTAACTAAGGCTCTCATGGTTAGTGCATGAAAGGGTTAAATATGTTTCAATCAACCTAATATTTGTTACAATTGCCTTTGTCTTATTTTATAAATTTATATAGGAAAAAACGGACATTGTGATTTTTTTTTTTACCTTGCAATTTATATTGCAATATGAAAAAATACTCAGGTGGATATAATATCGGTGTGGTGCTGACGTAAATGGTCAAACTAATTAGTTGTGTTTCCTCTGGTTGTGTCGACACAGAACACGTTTCAGTTTCATCCTTCTGTAGCTGAAATAATTCCAGATAACTGACGGTGCTTTTCTCTTTGGCACCAAGTCTTCATTTACGGTGATTTTCTTTTGTTTTTTGCTCATTTTTCAATGTTGTTACCAGCGACTCACTCCATGTGCAGGGGGCGGTACCCTTTAACTTAGATGAGAACACGTTGAGTTCATGTACCTCCTACATTATAGGACCTGTCATGTGACTGTTGTGCACATGTACATCACGATGACAATATTCAAACGATATATCGTGCTGCTCTACACCACATTTCCACCCACTGATCTGATGCGTTTGTGTCATGCCTTGTGCAGATGGAGGAAACTGCGGTCAGTGTTTGACAGAAGTCCATTATGAAGTGTTTATCTGCTTTATGGACTGGGTTTTGGTGCAGAACATGTGGAGTGGAGGTCCAGTGTAATTAACCTGTGTTCGTTCACAGTCTGAGATAAGAAGGACCACGCCAGCGTCTTCACACCTGTCTGAGACTGCAGACACACAGGGGACAGATTATGACGGGGTGGGGGGGTTAATTAAACCATAGAATGTTCCTGCAGCTGGGGTCCTGTCAGCCTCATGGGTCCGAACAGATGGAAGAGGGTTCAGCAGAAGGTCAGGAAGATCATCCAGTGTTGGAGATGTTGGAAGAACACAGAAGAACTCAGAACTGAAGTCTGTCTTTGTCTGTCTGTGATGAAATATAAGTGTGTCTGCTGTTCTCTGTAGATGGACGACGGTGGATTAGAGCCACGTAAGGAAAGAAAAACACCTGGAACTGTGTCAAGAACGGCAGAAAATATAGAGAGAAAACATGTAATTATATTAGAATAAAGTGGAATACAAAAAGAGTCATTGTATACCTTAAATCACGGGTGTCAAACTCATTTTCTTCCGGGGGCCACATTCAGCCCAATTTAATCTGAAGTGGGCCGGACCGGTAAAATAATAGCAAGATAGGCAATAAATAATGACAACTCCTAATTGTTTTAGTGCAAAAAATAACATTCAATTATGCCAATATTTACATTTACAAACTATCCAAACAAAAAGGATGTGAATAACCTGAAAAATTTAATTTGTTAAGAAATGTAAGTACAATTTTATCAATATTTTGCCTCAATTTATCATTTATACATGTGCATTACCGATCAGATCTACAAAGAAATGTTACATTTAGTGACAGGCAGAATATTGTTAAAATTGCACTTAATTTTCTATAGACATTTCAGGTTGTTCATATTTGTTCAGGTTACTCACATTTTATGGTTAAAGGATAGTTTCTGAATGTAAATATTTTCATAATTTAATCCTTTCATGCATTAATTGTGAGAACCTTACTGAAGATTTTTTTTCTTCAGTGTTTTTATTCCTCCTTAGGCATGAAAAAAACAATGCGATCAAGGTTTTTTTTTTCTGTGGAGTTAGAAAAATATCCATGCATTTAATTTTTGAAGTAAAGAAACATGTGTTTAAAACCCAATATCAGAGTGGGATATGAAAACAATGAAATAAAAACATGTTTAATGCTGCTAATCTGATGTCTTCTCACATTTTAACATATTCTAATGCTATTAATTCCTCACTTCATTGAGATAATGTGCAAAAAAACCTTCTTGTCTAACAAATAATAATTGATTTACACTCAAACATGTTAGTGCAGATCAGGTTTATCAAGAACAGCAAAGTTACAGTAATGGTATGAATGTCAGGATATGAGATGATGCGTAAATGTCCATTGTGTTGGCTGATATGGAACTAAAACAACTAAACCGTTGTATACAAGAGAACAGCTGTAGAAGAACTGTCCACTGAAGTGACTTATGCATGAAAGGGTTAATGTTTTTTGCACTGAATCAAAGAGAAAAAAATTGGTGTTGTCATTATTTATAGGTTACTATGATATTATTTTTGAGTTCAATGCCCTAACTTGCACTTTACAAATTCATCCCACAGGCCACATTGGAAACTTTGGTGGGCGACATGTTTGACACCTGTGCCTTAAACCATCTGTTTTACAACTGAATAACTGGTTATAGAGGAAAAAAAAAAAAAAGATCAAACCTAAACAGAAAGAGTTTAGACAAATGTCAGCATCACAGATGGACAACAAAAGTAAATATCAAATTAAACAATTTTATTTCAATTATGAATATCATATGCATTTATTTACAATATTTACAACATACAAATAATATTAACATTATATTCACATGTATTTTACATAGATATATGCATTTATTAATTTGAAACACTGTATGTTTAGAATATGACATAAATAACATAATAGTCAAATACCAGTGTATTTGAATAAATGTAGTTTATTTATAGAGTTTATAAAATAAACCCAGAATGACGGCACTAAACTGGGCCACTTTACAAACATTCACACTCACTAAACTACAAACATGTTTTCTCATTTCAAAATACATTTTCCTGATGATATAGGTAATTACCGATAAAAATATAAGTTTGGTGTAGATTATTGGAATTAAATGTTTTTGAGTGGATGTGAACCTTCCCTTGACTTCACACTTCAGAATGAGTAGCAGTGGATATTTGTGTGTGTGTGTGTATGATTATATGCATAAATATGTAAATATGTTCACCCATACATGTCAGTGTTCGTGGCAAATTCAAGAAAAAACTGGACCATTTAAGAGGAAAAAGAGAAACTGAAGTCTGTTAGACAGACCAAGCAGATCTGTGTGTGTGCGTGCGTGTGTGTGTGTGTGTGTGTGTGTGTGTGTGTGTGTGTGTCTGTGTGCGAGCATGCGTGCGTGTGTGTGTGTGTGTGTGTGTGTGTGTGTGTGTGTGTGTGTGTGCAGCTCCTGAGGCCAAAAATAACTGTGGTTTGTGCAGGAGTAGGTGACCTATGAAAAGATAAGACACAAGGACAGACAGAGTTATTGAGTTTCTCCAGAACAGTTACATGAAGTCTGTGAACAGTAGGAGGATGGGTATAAAAGATTTGAATATGTATGTTTTCAGACCATTTAGGGTTACAGGAAGGAATTTTTTTTACTTATCTTATTTTTCAGTCGGAAGAACCAACACAGTCCACAGATCCAACAAATCATTCCATGAAACGAAAATGCATAATCCAAACTTCACTAATTAAATAATTAATTTGTACATCAGATGGAAGAGGAGTGTGCTGAAGCTTCCTGCTTCTTTTTCCTTCCCTTTATCCTTTATACATGATCTTATAGTACATCTTCAACTTGGACCAATAGAACATATTCACACAGCAACAATGAAAACAATAGGAATGATGAAATAAATATTCAATGTTACATACAAACTTTACACTTAAAATCCATATATATCAATAGATAGATAGATAGATAGATAGATAGATAGATAGATAGATAGATAGATAGATAGATAGATAGATAGATAGATAGATAGATAGATAGATAGATAGATAGATAGATAGATAGATAAAATGTGTTGATGGTGGGCAGGGCTAACAGGCTCAGTATTTGGTGGGCGGGGCTAACAGGCTCAGTATTTGGCCTTTGTGCGTAAACCCCAGAGGAAAGTAGAACCTCATAGAATGTTTCCATTCTACAGTAATAGACCAGTGGGTATGACTGTATTCTGGAAATTAAAAAATTATTACACCTGTTTTTAAATTATGATCTTATTTTTGTAATATTTTGGTTTTATTCTGGTAAAATTATGACTCTTTTTGTATTTGATTTTATTCTCATAAATTACAGGTTTTATCTCAATATTTTACAACTTCATTCTGGTAGTGACAGGTGTTTTTATTTTCTTATGTGACCTTAATACGCTGTCACATTTATTACTTGTATATGGAGACATTATTGTATGTTCTGAGGTATCTGTAATGAAAAAAAATAAGAGGGAACATTGATAACTTTTTTTTTTTTCCCCACGTAACAAAACTTTCAGTCCAGAATTGTCTCCATGACAGGACAGAATAATGACAGGGACATTTCATGTTTCAGACTCTGCCTTTCAGCATTCGTTTCCTGCAGAAACTGTCTACACTATGTTTCTGTAGACCATCAAGAGAAGAACTGACTCTGACTGAACCTTTGTCTTTCTTTTTAATTTTGCTGTAATGGACATTGTAAACGTGTTTTTTTTTTTCAGTCTCATCATCCACATCCAGCCTTTGCACATTTCAGTTCAGACAGACATTAACATGGTGTGAGCTCACAAATTCACTATATCTGAATTCCTTCTACACCCGTCCTATCTGTGGCTCTTCCCGCTCCGTTTCCGCTCTCTTCTTGCCTTTGTGTCGGCAGTAAAAAGCCCTTCCACGTGACATTCTCAGAATTTGAGAAGAGCGTCTTTAATAGATGCAGGAGCAGTGGCACAGCATATTTTGGGCACAGGAGGCAGCTTCCTGTATTCATGTTCCTGTGGAGTAAATGTGACACCATGGATCCAAACAGGTGCAAAGGATACACTAAAGGTCATTTTAACCCTTAAAGACCCAAACGTCCACCTTTAACCTAAACCATCTACTGATCTAAACTGTTTAATACCTATTGATCCATTAATCCTATCAACCCATGTCAATAATTGGTGTAAAATACAGTTCTTCATCTTTTCATGTTCATCAGATATGACCCATTTGGATGTTCAGAGGCTCCGTAGTGACCGTGGAAACACTGTCATCTTCTCCAACATTGATTCCCCAGCAGAACCCATGGAGTTGGATCAATGACAGTGGATGGACACACTGGGTTTATGTTCAGTTAATGACAGATTGGACTGAAAAAGGCAGCTTTTTCCAAAGTTTTCTCAGTTTTTGGGTTATAAATCCTCAAATATAGTCTCAACATGATGATCAAAGTAGATGAATCAGTGAATTAAATGTAACCCGGACAAAAAATGTGAATATATTACAAATAAATATATGGAAGTTAATGGTGTTATTTACAATTAAAAGGGTCAAAAAGTATAAACATGTTAAACGTTGCATAAATATGTTAAAATAATATTTCAATTGTAGTGCAATATGTTTAAAACATTTAAAAGTACCTTGACATGAGTTTAAAAAACATTTGTAATGTACAATGGAGTTGATGTGGTTCATTTTGTTTTATTTTGAAAAATAAAAGGAAGTGCAGTGTCTGTATACAACTGCTCCTGGTCAGTATTTGTATTAGCTTTATGCTTGTGAAACCGGAAGTGAATGTACGGATAAGTGTTAGCTTAACATCGAGAGAAAAAGTTCAAATGTGTTGCTGTTGTTTTTTAGTGTGTGGACCATTTTGAGATTGTTGAATTGGCAGTCGGAGATAGTGGGAGTGCTATGGACGTTTTCAGCCCAAAGATAGTCCTGCAGCTAAGTACTTTTTTCCGACTCCAGTGTAACTCTTTAGCTCAACGTGTATTAGCATTCACTGGCTAAGTGAATGTGCTTCTGTGGAGGAGAATAGCTAATCCATTTTTCTATAATGACTGTTTCTTGTAATTAAGGCTTGGAATATGAACTTTGGTCGTGTTTGGAGAGCTTAGAGACTCTGAGAATTTAACCTTTGGAGTACTATTTTTCTGGACACTGCGTGTGGAGTTGAGCGGGACCAGAGGACGTGACCGCCATCTTGGGACACAGCTGCACCCTCCTTCAACACCTGAACTTGGGGTGGACATCTGCACCCTGAAACACTAGACCAGGTACCGCTGAACTATTATTTTTGGCTCGTAAGAGTGAAAGGGCCATTAAGTTTTGGGCCTCACTGTTCACAATCATCGTTCAGGCCTGCATCTTTAAAGTTTACAGTAAAGGACATTTTATTACTGTGAGCATAAGCAGTAATCTGATGGTTTGATCACTGTTATCTGTTAACATAAATTTACTTATTCAGTAAACTGGAAGTTCATTACATTTACTTATGTTTGGTCATTTACTTATTGATAGAGTGTTAATTGTGAATGAATGTGATGTGGTTATAGTTTAAAAGGTGAATACTAGGGGTGGGAGTCTTTTACCATCTCACACTTCGATTCACTTACGATTTTTGGGGCTACAAATCGATTCAAAATGACTTTCGATTCAAAACGACTTGATTCCTAATGATTTCTGCTTCAGTCTATAGGTGTTCAAAGGATCCTCATGATCTACTCCAGTCTGCTTTGCAAGACAGTTTGACAGATGCAGACATTAAAATGTCTTTTTCACATTTATTCAGTTTTAAACATTTATCCATGCTTGGCAGGAGTTTGGTGAGGCACAGAAGTGTGCGTTGGTTTTCCTCTGGTGTCTGACTGTGTCACTGTGTCATGAATCTGTAAGTCTTTCTGTGATTACTCACCTGAATCTATTCCCTCACAGTGAACAATTTCTTAGTGCCATCCACCATAAACAAACTGTGTGTTTACAAGCAGAGCCAGTAGGTAACTTAGGCATCTTTGGAATTTTGAGGCGACGTGAATTGTGGGAAGCGAAGGTTTGCGCAGCCGCCTGGCAGCTGCCGTACAGCCATATATTATATGGATGCAACAAACACGAAGCGGAAACGGCTGGAGCTCCACTTCCCTCCAACCGTTTCCACGTCATATTTGTTGTATCCATATAATATCATATGGCTGCACTGCAGCTGCTGCTGCCAGGCGGCTGTACAAACCTCCATGTCCCACAATGCAGGATTGGACACTTTTAGCTGAATTGGACCCTTTGGCAGGCTAGATTGAATCCTTTGGCGGGCCGGATTGGACCCTTTGGATGGCCAGACTGGACCCTTTGGTGGGCCAAATTGGACCCTTTGGGCTGGATTAGACCCTTTGGTGGGCCGGATTGGAGGTTTTGGCGGGCTGGATTGGACTCTTTGGTGGGCCGGATTGGACCCTTTGGGCTGGATTAGAATTTTTGGGCCGGACTGTACCCTTTGGTGGTCTGTATTTGGCCCACAGGCCCCATGTTTGACACCCTTTGGTTCTAAACCCTGGGTACAGTAGGAGGCTTGGACTGTTATTACTAATATATTGGAGCAGAACACTCCACAAAGGTTCACTGAGCTTTAAAACACCAAATGTATTTGGACAGTAAATGAAACCACAATACTTTTAATTTCCTCTGAGAAACAGTTTGGACACAGACACTGTCACGTCCCTTTAATAAGTCTGCTGTTCTTCCTCTGTTGGTCTGGGCTGGTCTTTAACATTAGTGCTATTGGAGTGTTCGTCCCATGGTTGGTCTGTAATTATTATTAGAATGTCAGTTAACTGTTACCATGGTAACACCACCATGAGTGTACTTGGTTCCTATATTTCCTCCCATATTTTGGTTAAATAAGGTAAATACTATTGAATGAGTTTATTCTAATCAGGTTTAGACCTATCTGTTGGAGGAGGTGGGGAAGAGGAGGTTGACAGCCCATCTGTCCTCCATGATGGACAAAGACTCCACCCCTTCCAACACACACTCACTGCACTGAAGAGCTCCTTTAGTGACAGGATGAGACACCTGAAGTGGATGAAGGACAGGTATGGCAGCTCTGTCTGTCCTGCAGCTGTTAGGCTTCACAACAGAAACTGATTCAAATAATTCTATGTTATAAACTGTGCAATAAACCGTATCTTTAATCCAACCTGTGGCATGATCACCATGTACACAGCTGTAAATTGTATGTAGGTTTTTGGTTTTGGATTTGTCTTTACTTTGATTTTGCACTTCTTTTGCTCTTGTGTGCTTTTGGACTTTGCTGCTGTAAACCTGGAATTTCCCCTTGTGGGACTAATAAAGGCATATCTTATCTTATCTGTTCATTGTCCTGGTTTGAAGTTTAAAAACAGGAGGAAGTATTTGAACTTCATTATGTTCAGTTATTTATGAGAAATGGGGGTGGGGTTAAATGTGAAAAATAGTTTCTCTTTTATCTCAGTAAATATTTATTTCATAAATTGATCCAAAGTGCTTCCAAACCTGCTTCATAACATCAGTCTACAACTATGGAGAGACGTTTGTTTTTTAATTAATCAATCAAAAAGAATGCATTTGCAAATAAAAAGAATAGATTTGCAACCAAAAAAGAGATTTGAGAGCAAAAGACAGTAAGTGGCAATCAAAAAAAAGATAATTTTGCTTTTAAATCTGGCCTCTTTGCTTGTGAGTTAAAAACTTTTACTTGAGACTTCAAAGGTTTTGCTTATAAATCACTCCTAATAAATCACTAATGTTTAAATCCCAGCCCTATGTTGTAACCTCCTCCCTGTAACTCACTCACTCATTCCGTTCTCTGCTGAGATTGTGAATGTACAGGCTGTAGCCCACACTATTTAGTGTAATCTATTACTTATGAGATACATTTCAATTTCAAAGAGCAACAGACTATCAACTGACCTCCCAGTAACAAACACAACGGAGAAGTGGGTTTAACGTGGAAGCCGGAGCCGGCGCTGGAGCCAGGTCAAACCCACCAATAGAAACTCTTCTCTCATTCATCAGCGTAGGCCCCGCCCATTAATTTAATTCGCAAGCAAAACTTTTGAAGTTCCAAGCAAAGAGGAGTGATTTATAAACAAAATAGTCTTTTTTTGATTGCCACTTACTGTCTTTTGCTCTCAAATCTCTTTTTTAAATTGCAAATCCATTCTTTTTGATTGATGAATAAAGAAACAACTTTCTCTCTATAAACATGTGGTTTGAATGTTTAACCCTCTGTCCTGTTTTTAGGACCAGTTTCACAGAAACACACATGTACACTCTCAGATACTGTTGTATGCTGGTCATGTGGTTTGGAAAATAAATGGAATGAATGAATGACTGAATGAATGAGTGTGGCATTTGTCCCCTCTCCTCCACTCCTCTGTATCTGGTCTTACAGTCTGTGTCTCTGTCACCTTTTGGAGGTTCAGTGTCCATCTCAGACACTGATGGACCTGGTTCCTCAGGTCCAGTCTGTGCCTTCATCTGCCTCCTGATGAGGAGGTGATTATTCTGGGTTTATCAGAGCAGTGGAGGAGAGCACTGGACTGGGACTGAATCAACACCAACTCTCCTCCTCTTCTCTCCTTCTTTCCTCCTCCTCCTCCTCTCCGTCTCTCCTCTCCTTTCCTCCTCTCCTCCTCCTCTCCTCCTCCTCTCCTCTCTCCTCCCCCCTCCTCCTCTCTCCTCCTCCTCTCCTCTCTCCTCTCCCCTCCTCCTCTCTCCTCCTCCTCCCCCTCCATCTCTTCTCTTCTGCTGCCTCGTCTCACAGGGTCAGTCAAAGAGCGGGAGCTGTGGATGTGAGCAGCGACCAACACACATCCAGACGCAATGCAGGTACAGTACACAACATTTATGACACTGAAGGCATGTCAGTGTTGAATCTGAACTGTTTCCATGTCAGTGTTGAATCTGAACTGTTTCCATGTCAGTGTTGAATCTAAACCATTTCCATGTTAGTGTTGAATCTGAACTGTTTCCATGTCAGTGTTGAATCTGAACTGTTTCCATGTCAGTGTTGAATCTAAACCATTTCCCTGTTAGTGTTGAATCTGAACTGTTTCCATGTCAATGTTGAATCTGAACTGTTTCCATGTCAGTGTTGAATCTGAACTGTTTCTATGTCAGTGTTGAATCTAAACCATTTCCGTGTTAGTGTTGAATCTGAACTGTTTCCATGTCAGTGTTGAATCTGAACTGTTTCTATGTCAGTGTTGAATCTAAACCATTTCCATGTTAGTGTTGAATCTGAACTGTTTCCATGTCAGTGTTGAATCTAAACCATTTCCATGTTAGTGTTGAATCTGAACTGTTTCCATGTCAGTGTTGAATTTGAACTGTTTTCACTGTGAACCTCCTCTGTTCTTTCTGATGGCTAGATTTAATCTGAATTCAACAAACCTTGTTGCTGGTTTGTTGCTGCATGGACAGATATTTCACTTGTTTTCAGCCCCTTTGCCTCAGATTTAGTGTTTTTATCTTGTTTTTAGACACACTTTTTTCGGTGTATGCTTGGTCTGTGTGTCAGCCTTGTCTTTGTTTAGTGAGTTAAGTTCTGGACTTGGTCAGACCCGGTACCCCGGGTCTGACCGGGGTTTGACACTGGTTTGACACTGACACCGGGTTTGACACTGTTTTTCACACTGTAAAAAATGTCCTGCTAGAAATTAGCCTAATATTCATAAATCTGGTCCAGATGTGTTATATTGAGCAAGAAGTCTGTCCATGGGGTCATAAATAGAAGTCTAGGCTAGAATTCTAAAAACAAGTAAAAAGTCTATCAAATGAAAAAAAAAAAAAATAATGTGCCTTAAAACTAGACAAAAATGACAGAATTGTATCAAACAGTGGTTAGTACAAGAAATAAATTCACAGTCATTTAAGACAGAATGACTTTAAATGTTGAATTTGAGTCTGAGTGAGGTGGAGATAAGAATTTAAATCTGAAAGAAGAGGAACACGGAGGAAACATAAAAATAAGAGGAACAAGGAGGAAAGCATTCTGAAATAAGAGTTATTACTGTCATTAGTTCAGATTCTTAAATGTAGAAGTTGTTCCAGTGGTTTCAGTCTAAAATAAGAAAAACAATCTGGATCCTCTGATGGGATCATTTGGTAAATATTAACAAACCTTGTTATTAGTAAAATCCACTTGATATTAGTTGGATAATCTGATTTAAAAAAGTTAGATATATTTTTAAAATAATATTTTTCTTATGTAAAAAAATTATCGTCAAATTTTTTTCTAATTAGATGAAAAATCAGACAAATGTTCTAGAAATCAGGTTTTTTCCCTGTCATAGAGTTAATTTTTTACAGTGTTGTTAAAAACACTCAGTCAGCAGGTTGGGACCATCTCTGTATTTGTATTTTGGGAGGTTGGATTTTTATTTTGTCCCAGTACCTTTTTTCCAGTACAGGGTCACCAGCCTTGGTTTTGGTTTTGCTCAGTTCTTTGGTTTGTTCTGGCTCCACCTTTGGGTCCAATCTCATTCACCTCGACTGTTTTTTTGTTGTTTTTTTTGGTAAATACTTTGTTTGATAAATAACAGCTCTTACATAAACCCACTTTGACTGAGACCCTTTTGTGGTCTCCATGATTACCTTCAGAGACCCCCCCCCCCCCTCTGCTGGACTCCTACAGAGGGGGGTCACATCCATATTTAGGGTTTAGAGTGTGGTCATGCAACCTCGTATCGACAGCACAAACCTCAGAAACACTGACACATGCATCTGAGTTCAGGGTTTAGAGTCTGTGATCGACCACAGGAATCTGAATATGTAAGACTGTACTGAGTGAAGGCAGAACAGGACGGAAAGACCGAATGTAGTTCAGTCTGAAACAGTCCTGTTTATTCTGTTTTATTCTGTTTATTTAGTTTTATTCTGATTTATTTTGTTTATTCTGTTTTTGTCTATTTATTCTGTTTTATTCCGTTGTATTTTGTTTTATTCTGTTTTTGTCTGAATCATATTTCTTTTGTTCTGTATTTATTGACTTATTTGAACGCATGTGTTTGTTGATCGTTTCTGTCCCTGAGTCTTATTTTCCTTTAACTTGTCTTCTGTTCTGTTCTTCTGCTGTCGTCCATGTTCTACCCTGGTTTTTCATGTTTTTACTACCTTTGTCTGTGTAGAAGCCCTTTGGGTGCACATCTGTAGTTTTTAAATGTGTGATATAAATAAACGGACTTGACTTGATAAAGATAAAAGGTGTTAGTTTTCCAACAGCAGATCTGTCTTTATCCTGAAGGAAGGTTTCATGAAAGTGAGTCCAAAGCAGCAGATGGAGGCAGGCTCATCAGATGTTTATTCAAATGGGAGGATGCGTAGGTGTGTGATGGTGGAGACGGTGGATGTAGTGACAGTAGACGGTGGAACAGTGGACCAGCTCACTACTGCTGCACACATGACGTCTTCTAACCTTTGAATTATACATCATCTCTGATCTAAGCTCCTGAATCACCTTCAGTTCAGAGCTTAGTTTGTCAACCACAAAAACACAGACACCAGGGCTTATGTGAGTCATTAAAAAGTATTAAATTTGATGTCCAGAGGCATTAAAAAATTAAATATACTTAATGGAATAAAGCATTGTTATTTATTTTGATTCTATAAACATTTAATAATTTCGATTGGAAGTATAGTGTGATGATTGACAGGCCAAACCCTTTACCAGACTATTGTTTATGGCTGAAGTCCCAACACCACATGTTTGGAATGCACTGTGCTATGAGCGTGTTCATGCTGTGGAGAAAGAGCGGAGGGAATATTGGCAAATGTGCGAAAAATGGGAAAATGCAAGAAGTGATTGGAGGAGTAACTATTGAGAACCTGGTGAAAGCCTGTGGACGGTAAATGTATATATAAAACTATATATAAAAGTGTATGTGCAGTTGGACATGGGCATTAAATGTGATTAAAGTGGCATTAAAAAGGCCTTTAAAAAGCATTAATTATATTAGCTGATACCTGCAGAAACCCTGGACATGTAGATGAGTTCAGGCACGTTTGATGGGTTGAATGATGTAACTTTTGAACTAAATAAAATTTCATGTTCACTGTCTGTTCTTTTCACAGAACCCCGTCCTGAGGCTAGAGTTATGCTGCGTTTGCACTGCGTTGTAGGGACTCGGCTCGGCTTGGCCTTTTCGCGTTTCCATTACAAAAAAGGACCTGGAATCTGGTACCCAGTACTAGTTTTTTGGTATCACCTCTGCCAAGGTTCCAAGCGATACTAAACCGTGACGTATAACACTGCAGACCACTGATTGGTCAGACAGTTTTCTCTGTGGCCCGCTGTTTTACAAAAAACAGATGCGTAAATATAGTAAATATTAAATAAATATAGCGGTACATTAATCCACATGATAACAGCCCAAAACTACACCATGGTCGGTCGAGGAGATACAGTCTTTGGTGGCCGACGTAAAAATTCAGACGAGACAACACACAACGAGCGAGTTTTCAGCAACTCTCTGAGCAGACGACATGGAAATAACGCGCCGCATCGCTATGACGTCCAGGTACCGTAAAGTCAGTAGTATCCTGTGATGGAAACAGTCTCCAGGAATACCGAGTTGAGCCGAGCCGAGCTGGTTCCACGTAGTGGAAACGCGGCATTAGACTTACCACAGTAGACGTGTTGGGCTCGTATGCTTTTATTAGTCGTCATTTGAAAGAACATATGTTCTTATTTCTACATTTAGGATGTAGTTGAAACATCACCTTAACTACATCAGTTTAAACAAAACATGTATGGATTAAACTGAAAGGAAACATTGACTCAGTTTGGTGTCAAACCTCTGGCTGAAACAACCTAAAATACATCAGATTCCTGCGTCCAGACTTTGGATCATGTAGAGGTGCAGAGACCTTTAAGGTGCAGCACATCAGGTCTGAGCTCCTGGGTGGAGGTCCGAGCTCCTGTGTGGAGGTTTGAACTCCTGTGTGGAGGTTTGAACTCCTTTGTGGAGGTTTGAGCTCCTGGGTGGAGGTTTGAGCTCCCGCATGGAGGTTTGAGCTCCTGGACGGAGGTTTGAACTCCTTTGTGGAGGTTTGAACTGCTGTGTGGAGGTTTGAACTCCTGTGTGGAGGTTTGAACTGCTGTGTGGAGGTTTGAACTCCTGTGTGGAGGTTTTAGCTCCTGGGTGTAGGTCTGAGCTCCTGTGTGGAGGTTTGAGCTCCTGGGTGGAGGTTTGAGCTCCTGGGTGGAGGTTTGAGCTCCTGGGTGGAGGTTTGAACTCCTTTGTGGAGGTCTGAGCTCCTGTATGGAGGTTTGAGCTCCTGTGTGGAGGTTTGAGCTCCTGGGTGGAGGTTTGAACTCCTTTGTGGAGGTTTGAGCTCCTGTGTGGAGGTTTGAACTCCTTTGTGGAGGTTTGAGCTCCTGTGTGGAGGTTTGAGCTCCTGGGTGGAGGTTCATGCACCTTTTAGTTGGAGTTATCTTTTACAGCCGCCTCTGATCTTTTATTGATGCAGTTTTAAGGGGTGTGAATTATTGAGTAATCCTCGGTGCTCTGTATTCTTTGGCATCCTTTCATATTCAAATAGGAGACTGAGCCCACCCCCCTCAGCAGCTCTGTCTATTCTATCTGCACCAGCCTTCACATGATGTGGTTTTTTCCAGCTCTTAACAAAAAGTATTTGAATTATACACAATCTCATCATCACCGAGCCAATAATTATGGAGGAACAACGCTGTCGTATTCAATAATATATACAGAAATATAAATATAAAAATGGATCAATAAATTCCTCCATGTGTCAGTACATGGCACAAAAAAATAAAAGGCATTTTTTATGACATCTGTAAAATGGGTCAAAAATGCTTATTTGTTTTGTCATTTTTAACTGTTTTAATTTTATGTTACATAGTTATTTATTTTAACATTTCCTTTTCAGTACCATTTATTTATTTTGTCGTTTTATTTTATATTTTCCCTTGTTTATTTTTTTATTCCCATATTTATTTTTCCTATTTTCATTTTCTTTATATCTCTGTTGTTTAACTGTTTGTCAGGTTCAAACCATAAAGACTTTAAAGCATGCACATCTTTCACATCATTTGGATCATGCTGAACATCTTTGACAGTATTTTCTCTTGTCTTTTATGTTAAACCACTAATATCCATTTGATTTCTACAGGTTTCTCTTAAAACCAGAAATCATCTCAATTGAAGAAATAATGACTGGACATTTAAGAATATAATTATTATTGATGTGAAAATGTTTGTTGAAATATTTATCCTGGTACTATTTTGGGTCATTTCTTTCAGCGTTAACACCAGTTTTGCACAGAGAAGATGCTGAGTTTTCTGAACAAAATGTCTGATGTTTAGGGTTTGAGTTACACCTTTAAATTTTTACTCTGAGATGTTCATGTGATTATATGAGCATGCATTGAGTGGAAAATGACAAGACAGTATGTAATGATAAAATGGAAACGAGTATTTTTTTCTGTAGGAGTGTTGTTATAGAAATAATGCACTGCAAAAAATGAATTCTAAGAAGGTGAAAAAGCCATTATTTGATAACATTTGTCCTATTTTTCATCTAAATGGAAAAAAAAACTTGCCAATAAATTTTTACATAAGAAAAATCTTCATATTTTAAATAAATATATCTACTAGGGATGCACCGATTCCAATACAAGTATCGGGCATCAGCTCCAATACTCAATGTGTGCATTTGTACTCGTACTCGTAAAAGATATCCGATACAAATGCACCGATTCCACTTAAGGCCGTGTGACATTCACAGTTCAGTGCAGCACATACATGGTGGTGAAATAATGTGTGGGGAGTGTGAAGAGTGTGGAGATTTTTCAAAATAAATTGCGGTGATAAAAGTAACGCTGGCTGCAAGTAACGTTAAAGACACAGACAGATACAGACGCAGTGTTCTGTCCGTCCTCTGCGTACATTCCATCCGTTTTCCAGGTGCTGGTGGATGCGTACCCAGACAGAGAATACCACCGGGAACCATGGAGGTAGAGGATCTGTTCAAAGAGCGACTGTGTGAGTTAGAGAAAAACTACTGACACATTTAGGACAACTACACAGGGCTGGGCCGGGGGTACGGAGTAGTGCAGACCGCCACCAGCAGAAGTGAAAACGAAACTTATCGCTCATTTCTCTTTTCTCTTCCTGCTGAAGCTTTGCTTTTAAACCTTACCAGCGAAAACGCTGCAATATTAGTATCACATTAGTGTTAACTCTGTCATCTCCATGTTTGTTATTACTAACTTTATTCTTCTCAAAAACTTTACTCTTCTTCATGGTATTTGTCCAGTATGGTTAATTCAGAGCGGCGCCCCATGGTGGATTAATTGAGAAACACTCATTCCAACACATTAAATGTCAGTAGCAGCACCTTGTTCCAGTCAGACTAATGACAACGACAATAAAGCACATTTACAAAAGGAACTAAGAACTGGAATGGGGTTATTAAGTACTCGTATCGGTACTCAGTATTGGCAAGTATTCAAATGTAAGTACTCGTACTTGGTCTGGAAAAAAGTGCTATCGGTGCATCCCTAATATCTACCTTTTTCTTCATCAGATTTTCCGTCTAATATCCAGTTGGATTTATGGGTTTATGTGCAAGCTGTTATTTATCAAAGTATTTCCAAAAACAAAAAAACAGTCATGGTGAGTGAGACTGGACCCAAAGTTGGACCCAGAACCAACCAAAGAACTGAGCAGAACCAAAACCAAAGCTGGTGACCCTGTACTGGAAAAAGGATCTGGGACAAAATAAAAATCAAACCTCCCAAAATACAAATACAGAGACGGCCCCAACCTGCTGACTGAGTGTGTTTAACAACACTGTAAGAAATGAACTCTACGACAGGGAAAAAAGCCTGATTTCTACAACATTTGTCTAATTTTTCATCTAAATAGAAAAAACTTGCCAATAAATGTTTACATAAGAAAATTTTCTTCTTTTAAACAAATATGTCTATCTTTTTCTTCCTCCAATTTTCCCTCTAATATCCAGCCTGATTTTCCTTTTACCAAGGTTTGTTCATATTTCCCAAATGATCCCAATAGAGGATCCAGATAGTTTTCCTTGTTTTCGACTCAAACCAATGGAACAACTTGTACATTTCAAAATCTGAACTAATGACCCAAACTAACTTTATTGACCCACTTCTTGTTGTTTCCAGGTTTAAAACAGGACAGAAATGATCCCACAGTTGAACATGAGCCTGGACTCATTTGATAAATGACTGATAAATTCCTCTGTCCAGTCAAATGTCAGAGACACATGAAACCAAAGACACATTTGGTCTCTCATTCATTCACATGTTGGACTAACTCTACCAAGAACTTTTTTTCTGACCCTGTTGGCAGATTTATTTGCTTAATATAAGACAACTGGACCAGATTTGGGAATATTAGGCTGATTGCAGGACATTTTTTGCAGTGTAGATTTTCCTGTGTCATTTGGCTCTTCTTTGCCATTCTTTTCCATTCCTCATCTTTGGTGGACATGAATGTCTCCACCAGTGATGAACTTCTGACATGAAAAAAGGATTGAACTGTCTTGAAGGAAACATTATTTATGGGATTTAGTGTCAGGGAGAGAACTGCAACCGAATCCTGTTTCAAATGTGTCTTTTTAAGCACATTTTGAATAAACATTCATAGAAAAAAAGCAGCATGAGAGAATGAAAAGTATTGATTGTGTTATTGATGTGGTAATCTCAGCTCTCCGGTTCACTGGGGTTTAGCCGACGCTGCTGCTGCTCCAGCACTAAGGAGGGGCTGATTCTATCACTTTAAAGACCAGAATAAAGAAACTTAATTTGACAGGTTCAGTCGACACCACATCTGTGTTTATGCAGTTGTACCTAGATTTGTAGTCTGTCTGAAGTGTCAAATGTTTGCAAAGTGCACTGTTTTATTTTACACCCGTAACATTATATATAAGGCACAGGAACAAGTGGAACACAATGTCCCATTAAAGCAGAACCAGCAGAACCAACACAGAGATTGGATCAGACTCATCAATGAGATCAGGTTTATGGAACTGAAGAAAGATAAAGTACCAGCAGTAAGAAGCACTAATGGATTTACTCTAGTATTTATAGAATAGGGTAGCAGTTCATCAAACTAAACTAAACTGACTGATTAAATTGAGTTGTTTTAAGTAAAAACTGCTTAATTCTCAAAATCAGGATTATTTCTTCCTGCTGTCACAACAACTGAAACACTATATATAGGATAGATACAACAGCGTATTAGGGCCACATAAGAAACTAAAAACACTGGTCACTATGAGAATAAAGTTGGAAAATATGGAGATAAAACCTGTATTTTTACAAGAATATAGCCATAGTATTATGAAAATAATGTAATTTAAAAACAGGTGGAAAAATATCCTAATTTACCAGAGTAAAGTCTACCCACTGGTCTAATAATGAAGAACTAGAACATTCTGTGAGGTTCTGCTTGCATTTGGGTTCTACGCACAAAGGCCAAATACTGAGCCTATTAGCCCCGCCCACCACCAACACATTAGCATTAGTTGTCCGCTCCAACAGAAGTGAAAGTTGATGCTTTGCTTGTTGCGTTTGCTGAAACTGGAAACTGTCATCAACAAGGATTAAGGCTTAAGATTTATAATTGATGACTTTTTTATCACATTATTGCAAATTTATTCTTGAAATATTACAATTTTAATCCCATAAAAGTACGACATTTTCATTAAATTATGAGTTTTTCAAAACTATGACTTTATTCTCAAAATATCATGACTTTATTCTCATAAAATTATGACTCTTTATATTCGACTTTATTCTCATAAACTTACAGGTTTTATCTCAATATTTTACTTTATTCTCGTAGTACACAGTGTTTTTATTTTCGTATGTGGCCCTAATACGCAAACGTAAGACAGGCTTCAAAGGGTTAAATAACTTTTTTTTTTTTTTTTTAATGTACTTTGAAATGGTCCAACCCTTTCAGGCCTGTTCCGTTTGGAGTGTGGTCCTGGAGGGTCAAACAGCCCCTCCCCCTTAGCCCCTCCCCTACAACTTATCGAGAATGGGGACACCCCTACGCCTTCACATGAACACACAAAATGGAGGGGTAGGGCTAAGAGGAAGGGGCCAAAGGGGTGAACTGGGACTGGGCCTTTGTTTGGAGATGTCTGTTTATGTCTGTTATAGTTTGACCTTTCTCACCAATGAGACAGTTGTCTTCTGTCTTCCTCAGGCAAATGAGAAAGTGGTGGACGGCGGTCTGCTGCCGGACGCCAACGGCAAAGAGCCCAGTCCCAGCGGTCAGACGGATGGGTCCAAGTGGCAGAAACCACGGATTTCACGAAAGTCTCTGATGAAGTGCTGCCTCGTCAAGTGGATAATTGCCAGCACGACACAGCAGGGACCAGGTACAGACACAAATACATCCAGTATTAGACAAAGACAGTTTATACACAAGCAGGAGACCAGGGCTGGCTTCACACATGCTGGGCTTGGTTTAAAACAGACCAGAGTTCATTTACGTGGAATTTCCACAGTTTTTTTAGATGTGAATACAACATGTGAACTGTGATTGGAACCAAACAAGTGGACCCAGACCACCTAGAGCACAGGTGTCAAACCTGCGGCCCGGGGGCCAAATCCGGCACACCAAAGGGTCCAGTCCCTGAATTTGTGAAATGCAAAAATTACACTAAGATATTAACAATCCTTTTAGTTCAGGTTCCACATTCAGACCAATTCAATCTCAAGTGGGCAGGACCAGTAAAATACTATCAAAATAACATAAAAATAATTACGACTCCAAATTTTTCTCTTTGTAAATGTAAATATTTTCATGTATTTACACTAAAACAAAGTATAATTTTGCAAAAAATGTGAATAACCTGAACAAATATGAACAACCTGAAATGTCCTAAGAGAAGTAAGTACAATTTTAACAAGATTCTGTCTTTTATTAAATGGTTTGTGTATTTGTAGATCCACTGTGATCTGTACGTTATAATGTACATGTGTAAATGATAAACTGAGGTAGAATATTGTTAAAATCACACTTGTTTTTTTCAATTTGTTGATGTTATTCACATCTTTTGAAAGAATAGTTCGTAGATGTAAACCTTTTCATATTGTAAATTTACTTTTTTTTGCTCTAAAACAGAGAGAAAAGTTAGGAGTTGACATTATTTATATATTTTAATATTATTTTACTGGTTTGGCCCACTGGAGATCAGATTTAGCTGAATGTGGCCCCTGAACTAACATGAGTTTGACACCCCTGACCTAGAGGGTACTAGAGGTGATCTACCAAAGATGTCCATATTACCAAACTGGCTCCAATCAGCTGTTCTGGACAGTTCACAGTATTTAAATATGTGTCTGTACAAATAGAATACAGATCCTGTAAACCATAACTGTACATAGGACCTCCATGTTTGTTTTCATCAACATCCACTGTCTCTGATTGAGCCCGCCCCCAACTTCTCTGTCCAATGCCAGCGCAGTTTGTCACATGCTGCTTCTGTTTACAAAGTTTGGTCGACTAGCAAAAAGTACAATGAGAATGTGATTGAACCAAATGAAAGAATAAAGTCTGTATTCGATCCGACCCACATAAGTGGAACCACAGGACTGCCCAGGTGTGAGTCCAGCTGATGTTACAGATGTGCATCAGTGTGAGACTGCAGTGACAGAAGGATTCAAAGCACAGCAGAGGAGGAGGAGCGGTGGTGGGAGGGGCTTCAGTCCGCTGTGAACCCGAATACATGAATTTTAAAGCAGCTGCACCTTCTACAGTGCAGATCCACATTTACAATTCTATGTTCTGCTGTTTTCTCTACAGTGGAGACGCCGCCGTTTCATTTCAAGACTTAATCAATCACTGAACAAACAGCTGCCTCTTCCACTCTGACTTTACTTAGGATTCAGACAGATGCAAAAGGGGTTCCAACCACTCCCGTGAAAATATGAAACCCACTTCATATCTAATATATAAGGAGTGTTTCTTTATAAATATGTGAATTAGATAGTTATTACATGAGCTCAAGAGGCAGCAACAGTATAATAAATAAAAAAGGCAGATATACAATTCTTTTCCTGTGTTTTGGTTTTATGTAAGTGATGCACCCTGCAGATGAACAGCCCCATGTCTGCCCTACTTGTCCTTGTTTCCTTGGTTGATCTTAAATTATTGACGCTGCCCTTCTGTACAGGCAGGCGCTGCACATCCACTCTGGTGGGTGCATCCATGTGACAGGCAGGACTAAGCTGAAGCCTCTGTGGACGCAAATCCAAGAGCACGTTTTAAGTTCAAATGAAAAAATAAATTGCAGGGGGTTTTTTTTACTACAGAAGAAAGATTCCCATCTCTCCCATTTCATGTTGATAAAAATGTAATGACTAGCCTGTAGCTAATTTGCATGAGCTTCAATGACAGGGACCACTGTGAGCCAGTCATTGTAGGCCAGGGGGGTCAAAGTCCAGTTAGTTCAGGTTCTGCATACAAACTAATCTGATCTAAAGTGGGCCGGACCAGGAAAATAATATTAAATAATAGGATCAGAATTGATTAATGTCAACTACAAAGTTTTATCTGTTTTTGAGTGAAAAAAGTACAATTCCGTAATGAAAATGTTTATATCTATGAGCTGTACTTAAACATAACATGAACAAATTTGAACAACCTGCACATTCTGAAGAAAAATCAGTATAATTTAACAATATTACACCTTAGTTTATCATTTATACATGTTCATTATAACGTACAGATACAGTGGATCTACAAATACACACAACATTTAATATCAGACAGAATATTGGTACAAATACACAAACTTCTATTAAGACATTTAAGGTTATTCATATTTTTTGTAAAAGGATAGTCTGTAAATGTAAACATTTTTGTGTAATTTTACCTTTTTTTACACTAAAACAAAGAGGAAAATGTGCAGTTTTCATTTATTTATAGTTTACTCTCATAGTATTTTACTGGTTCTGACCCACTTTAGACTGAATTGAACTAAAATGATTTAAACATCCTTTATTGTTCATATCTTCAGTGTTGTTTGTGCATTTACACATTCATCCCAGGTCTCGGACTGGACCCTTTAGGGGACTGGACTGGACCCTTTGGGGGCCGGTTTTGGTCCCCAGGCCACGTTTCACACCTATGTATTAGGTGACCTAATGTTACAGTTGATTTCTTATCTGTGACTGTGGATTGGTGGTGTGTGTGGAAAGACTGATTATTGCCCCGCCCCCTGAAGGGGAGGTAAGGGCTATTGTTTTAGGTTTGGTTTTGTTTGTTTGTCTGTTTGTTTACACTTTAGCAGTAAAACTATTGGTTGAATTCAGACCTAATTGGGTTTATAGATTATCAGTGAGCCAGAATAGATGTGGTTACATTTTGGGAAAAGTAGGTCAAAGTTCAAATTTTTAATGAATTTTTAAAATCTTTTTTTTCCATTTACTTATAATGGGTGAAGCTTTTCTATGATGACATCAGCACACTCATAGACATGATGTCATCAGTTGGATCGATGCTGAAATAAGCTACAATAGGTGTGAGGGGCGGGGCTTGTTGGGCCTGGAACCAGTTATTTTTAATATAGTTTGGAGGATATATTGACAAAAACAGATATAAAACTGTTTTGGTTAATAATTGTTTATTTAATGTTATATGTCATCGGGGGCGACTTCATTTTCCAGTCTATGAATAAAATGTTACTAATCATCACAGAGGTAGTCTGATTATAATGGAACTGACTTTTTCCACTCAATAAACAGCAACATCTTGTCTCATTGAACTCTACTCAGATTAGACTGTGGTTTCCCACCAAAGACCCTGAGGGTGTGACACGGTTAAACCTAAAGATTAGATTTACATTATCAATCAGAATGTCATCGTTACCTGAACAGCTAACATTTGAAACTCATGTTTTTTCACTTGTAAATTTTGTTTGTTTCACATATTTTCATTTCAAATTACTAACATTTGTCATGGTTTGTGCTCCGTATTCTTTTGATCTCATATTTTGTCTGGATACTTAAATCTAAACTAATGCATTAAACCCATTAAATGGTGGTGACAGATAACAGTGCAGACTGACCTGGGTCTCTTCTACTCACTAATGTACCAGGGACGTCTGGAATGAACTGTCCTGATGGACGACTCGTATTTATGAGTGTTTTCAAAGGAAATGATGCACATTGTCATATTTAAACACAAGGTTCAGGACAGACTGGACCTAATGAAACCTGTTCAATCTGAACTGTCACTCATATGAATATAAACCATTGAAACACTACATTCACATATTCCTTAGATAGTCCTTAGATATTGCTTTATATTCACCAGCAGTGCTGGGGACTAATTTAAGTATTTTCTAACTGCTTGGAGGCCATCTAGTGGTCTGTAGACATTATAACACCCACATGTCCCCTGTACCACAGTCATATGATCTGAAAGGTTCTTCATTTAATCAGAGACAGATATTCATATTATTACAACTTCAGATCAGAAATTAAAAAGGAAGACGTGGTATTAAAATAGTCATGGACTTTTATTTTATTGTTGACAGTATGAACACAACAGATGACATGTTCTGTTTGGTCAACTTCTTTTCATTATGTAAATATACATTAAAGAATCCAACACATGTCCACCTTTAATCCTTAAAGACCCAAACGTCCACCTTTAACCCCTAAAGACCCAAACGTCCACCTTTAACCCATAAAGACCCAAACGTCCACCTTTAACCCTTAAAGACCCAAACGTCCACCTTTAACCCTTAAAGACCCAAACGTTCACCTTTAACCCATAAAGACCCAAACGTCCACCTTTAACCCTTAAAGACCCAAACGTCCACCTTTAACCCATAAAGACCCAAACGTCCCCCTTTAACCCTTAAAGACACAAGGAGGGTGTGTCTTCTGGACTGTCCTGATGCACCTCCCACTCGTCTCCTATAGAGAATGTGTGAAACGAACTAAATGAACTTGAACACCTCATCACTGACTGTCCCTCTGTACTCAGACCCCCAATGTCCTTCAAGTGTTGACAACATTACAAAGTGTAAGTACTTTACTGATTCAGCGTTTTTGAATATGTTGCAGCCTGAATGTGAGGAACATCTGGATGTCTCTTTACAAATGAAATGAAGTTTACTGCTCATACTATGTTTGTTTTTAAATTTGCATTTTCCACACCATCCTGAATTTCCTGGTTATGCTTCAGAAATAAGAAATATTAGCTGTCATGTGCCTTTTTGTATCATGTTATTGGTTATGGTTTATTATCATTAGTACATGTTATTGACTTCTTTTGGAGTATTACCTGTAGTTGAACAGTGTCCACTGTGCAGTTATTGGTAGTTTGTAGTCCCCACTGAACACCATCTCATTACCTCCTTTAATGTATTTGACAGTATCCATTTGGAAGCTCATTTAAACGTAGACATAACTGATGCCTACTTTCTACTGTCCCACCCTGACCTGATGGGAAAAGCAGAGTTGATGCTGTTGAAGTGTGTGATGAGGATTGTGTTTGATGGATGAGGACCAGGGTCTGAGCTGTAATGCTGCTCTCATTCCACTCATTAGACGGATCCTTCCACTGATGGCTGTTCTGTCTGCTGCTCTGCATGCTTAAGCCACCTCACTCATGTCTGTATTTAATAGAACAGGCATAGGCCTGCACTTAAGGTGCATTAAACAGTATACTGTTGCATTATTTGGATGGAAGTCCAGTTCCTACATCAGCTCATTATCAAGCATATTCATGTAATGGGTCAGTGTGTTTTTCTGTTCAGCAAAGCACAATTAACTCACACATCCAAAGGCTTCAGACATCCATGCAGATGTACATGATAACTCAGTGAGACATTTAATCAGCCTTTATTTTACTGTTTATATCTGCTGACTCTTAAACAGTACGGTCAAATTGAATCAGTTATTTCAGATATGTTTCTATACTCAGAGATAAAAAGATGCTTTGATAAACGAGAGGATGATAGAATGCCCTATATGAAAAACAAGTCACATGTAGATTCACAATCAACAGACTACTGTTCATTAGCTAATTGATAAATAGTGTTTTCAAGAAACAGTTCTGTAGATTGGATCATTTTGTTATCTAAAATCAATTTTCTATTGTTTTACTGAGGATTCTTGTTGGTGGCATCTGTTAGTAATTAGTAGGTCTGTTTTTTGAACTGCATTTCCCAGAGATCAGTGACAAAGTCACCTGTATGATGTCATCCAGCATCAGCTGTCAACAGAGAGAGTTTATTTGTAGTTTATTTGTCTGTTAAAGTTTATTTATAGTGGTCTGTGCAGTTGAACAGCTCTAAAACTATTTGGTTCATCCCCTTAAAGTCTAGCGTTCCACATACAGTTGTCCTCAAAATTATTCATACTCCTGCCAGCTTTTGTGACTTTTTGTTTTTGTGATGAAATGAATGAGTTTGGTTCAGTTTGTTTGTGTCATCTATGCGATCCACAATTGAAGGAAGAACAACTGATGATATTTGATTAAATCCTTTATTTCAGGAGTATTTTATTAGTGAATAATGTTCTAAATGGTTCCTCCCAGAGGTTTACTCAGTCCAGTGTCTGTTCTGAAGAGTCAGTAGAGGAGCCTTTGGTCTGGATGATGGTCCTGTTAGTGTCCACAGACCGTCTTCTGCCCCTTGGGAATGTCCCTTTGGGAATGCCCCTTTGGGAATGCCCCTGCCCCAGTTTAGGATTTGTGAGTAGCTGTTTGACTCCGACGTGAAGCATGAGTCCATTTGGAGTCTAAAAATGACCGAACTCTTCTTCCCTGTCCATCCAAATGCATCTCTGGTTTGCTTTCTCTCCCTGTTCGAAGACCACGGTTTTACCTCTCAACCATTGATTTGCCCTCCACTCCCCTTTCCTACTTAAACTGAGTCCATTATGTTGTGCAGAGTCATCAGTTGTGAACTAAACTCATTCTTTTCTGCTCTTGTCAAACTGCACAACATAATCAAAGACTCACACATGTGTTGACAACAAACCCATCTGTGAAACTGTTGGACCACAGCTGGTGGTAGAAGATAGTATGTGTTTTACAGAAGATACAAATTGACAAATGAGCTGGGGCTGGATGATCAAACACTAATGATTATATGTTAATTCCATGTTCTTTTAAAGTATATTTACTATGATAAATGTAAAACACAACAAAAGTTTTAATGTTTTCCCGTTCTACTGAATTTAAAATGTTCTATTTCTAGTTTTACATATTTTAATGTTGTGTCATTTTCTGTCTGTATACAGTCATGATTTGAACACACATACGTTTTTTTGTCTTGTTGTCATATTGTTGCATCTATGGCTTTACTTCAGGCTCATCTCATCACATCTTTATCACATTTTTTCTATCTGAATGTATGGTGTATCTTTTCTGTTGTTTTTGTTTTTGAGTCTTTTTTTAGTCATCATTTTCATCTTGTTTGCATTGTTCTTACCTTTACCTTCAACTTATTGCACCTTCTATGTTACTGTTTTGTTGTATCTTTTACACAGTATTTGTCTGGTTCATCTTATGTATTTCATCTTGTCGTCTCCTTATATACTGGGTCGTCTCCTTGGGTCTTATACAATATTTTTTCATTTTGTTACATCTTTTGCATCATGTTTTTCTTGTTGCATCTCTGGTGTCATTTTTATCTTGTTTCATCCTCTACACCATTTCCAGCTTGTTGTACTGTGTTGCTTTTTTTTTTTTTTTTTTTTTATTCATATAGGCTCCATTCAGATGCAGGTACATGTGGCCCAAATGAGATTTTTTCATGCGTATTTGACCTGTTTCTGATCTGTTACACACAGTTTGAACAGCACTAATCTGACCCAGACCACTTTCATGTGTGGTCCTAAATCTGACCCAGACCACTTTCATTTGTGGTCCTAAATCTGACCTGGACCACTTTCATATGTGGTCCTAAATCTGACCCGGACCACTTGGGGGGGGGGGGGTGCTTGCCCTATCACCACCAAAATTTTATCATTTCTTCCTTGTGCCAGTATCAACATTTCCTGAACATTTCCTGAAAATCCATCCATAACTTTTTGAGTTATCTTGCTAACAAACAAACAAACAAACACGCACGGGAGGCAGATCTGTCTTGGCGGGGGTCTGCGCTTTCCGAGTGCTTTTCTTGTTCCTTCTGTAAACACAATGTGTATCTGCGTGGTCACATATTCTATCAGGATCTCTTTAGTGCATGTGGGTCACTTCAGGGTCACATTCAGTTCAGACTCAAAACTGATAGAAGTCGCATTTAATGTAGAATATGAAACAACACCCAAAAAAATCAGATTTCACCCAAAATTCCAAATTAAAATTGTGCATTAGACCTGCTGTGTGGGTGGAGCCATAATTACACACAATCTATAACTAAAGTGGAACTAATATTACAGTGAACACAAACACTGTCTGTTTTTTTATCAGTTCTACTGTTAAACATGTTGTTTTGAAGCACATGTATGTATGTGTGACTTTACGACGCTGTAAACGCAGCAGTGTTTTACATCGTCATATTGTTTGGAGTGTGTGTGTATTGCTGAGGGGCCGTAGACATGGGCAGCGCCACACTGGGCGGGGCCGGCTCCTCCGCTCTAAGTGCTGTTCATATCCCAACCGTCAGCGGATGTGGATCAATGCTTGGTTTTACAGCTTTGCATCTTTGACATGACTGAGCAAATACAGACAAGTCAGACTGTCGATCAGAGGCTATTAGTAAAGACATTCCTTCAGTAACCACCCCTCCCTCTCCCACCTCCAAATACACACACAGATACACACTGACAGCACTTGGGGGGGGTGGGGGGGGGTGGAGTCCCTGGTTGGTGGAGTTGAGGGATGAATCCTGAAATGAGCAGGTCTCAGAGATGGACCGGGTTCATCTGGGAGCTCCGGACCCTTTTCGGCAATTATGACTCAATGGATGCGACTTCTTTACACAAGCACGTGACAGATCATAATATTTACTCAAAGGAAGATGGTCTTTTAGAGTTCTGTTAACCAGCAGCACCTGAAACTGGTGGTTTCATTTAAGTGATCAGAAGTGCTGATGCTTGTACCTCAAACGGATGGAAAGGAGGGCGACTGGAGGCCACAGATGATCGGCAGAGGCTGACGTCTGCACATGCCAGCGGCTTCATCAGCCAATTTAAAAAAGCTTTGAAAATTAAAGGTTTTTTGTACAGACTGTATCTGATGAGAGGCAGAGATGGGACTGGAGGGCATGGAGATCATTGCCATTGCTGTTGTCATTGGACTGTTTATTGTGGTGCTCAAACAGTTTGGGATCTGGGAGCCGTTATCGCTGGAAGGTAAGACGTGAAGGAGAATTATAAGGGTTGAACCTGAATAACTGGTGCTCATGTTACACTTCAGCTGTCAGCTGTACAAGCCAATATATGATGATGATAACAGATCGTGTGTTGGATTTTCTTATGAACTGAAAAGGAACTCTTTTTAACAGTTCTGTGACTTTTCTTCCTCCCCCTCATTTCTTCATACTCTCCCTTGTCTTTATCCAACTTTCCTTTTGTGTTGTAAAGATGGTGAGTACCCTCTGCTTTATATTAGTCTGATTTATATCCCAGTCTTTGCTGTTTATTCCTTTCCTTTCTTTTTTTTGGCTGCTATAGTACACTAAGCAGGAGGAGACTTTACATGTAGATTTTACAAATGTTATGGCTTCATTAAAGGTCATATGCAATGCAGCCATTTCCCCTAACTATTATTAATAATAATAATAGTACCAAGTGGTGCCAGGCACAACAAATCCTGCCCCTTGCACGTACTTTGCCCATTATAAGAAAATGGTAAGGTTTTTAAAAAAAATCATTAAAAAAAAAAATTAACTTTGATCTACTTTTCCCAAAATGTAATCACATCTATTCTACTTCACTGGTAATCAATAAACCTAATATGGTTTGAATTCAACCAATAGTTTTGCTGCTACAGTGTAAATAAACAAAAACAATACCCCTTGCCTCCCCTATGGGGGCGGGGTAAAAATAATAATAATAATAATACTTAGGATATACACTATTTCACTGTTTCTCTGTACAGTGAATACACTGTACAGACAGGGCTGAGCGATGCAGCCAAAAATGGTGATGTCATATGTAAATTTTAAAAAATAATAATTTTCAAATCCTGAGTGAATGTTGAAGAAACCACATGGGTATTTGTGCTTTTAAATTATTCAGAAAACATCTAACAATATTAAACAGATAAAATAGGGGGAAAAAAATTAAAAAGCTGCAAAAAACATTGAGATGTAAAGAGATGAAAACAACATAAAAGACATGAAAAAGATGAAAGAAAAAAACAGCATAAAAGACAAGACATGAAAGAAGAGGAAAATGATATAAAAGATGAAATAAGAACAAAACAATTTAAAAGATGAAACAAAACAAAAACTATGGAAAAAGTAAAACCAGAGGAAGAGGATGGAAAGAACAAAAACAAAAATGAAGTAAAACACAAAAGAACATGGTCAGAACATTTACTGAAGACCTCAGACACTAATGAACCCAGAACAATTCTAACGCAAAAATATCAAAATTATACAGAGGAAAGATTCAATTAAACAAATGTTTACATATTTTATAAGTTTCTTAGGTAATGTTGAAAATATGACAATAATGATTAAAAACTGTAAATAATCATGGACTTGAAGTCCATCCATAGAATCTAAAGTCAGAATATTTGTGTTTTAACCTTTAATCTTGCGTTTCTCGTCCAACCTGCTTCTGTCCTCTGACGACTTCAATCCTGCTAAAACGAGCTTTTTCGTCTGATTTTACGGCACAAACCTTTATTCTTACATCTTTTTAATGTCCCACCCTCTTCCTTATCTCATCTGTCCTCTTCTTAAACCCTCCAACATATATTTTTTTTCTTTTTAAGATGGTAAGTCTTTTCAGTTCGCTACGGGCAGTGGTTTTACTTACCATCTTTTTTCCTTTTTTGTTTCTTTTTTCTGATTCTCTACTCGTCCTCTGTCTTTTCTGTCCTTTTTCTTGTCTTCCTGCTGTCCCCTCCCGTTTTTCTCCGCCCCCCCTTCCTTTCCCTTTTTGTCCCATTTGCTGTGTTTTGTCCGACAGACAGCAGTGACAGTGACCTGGAACTGTCCATGGTGCGACACCAGCCTGAGGGTCTTGAACAGCTGCAGGCCCAGACCCAGTTCACCAGGAAGGAGCTGCAGTCGCTCTACAGAGGTTTCAAGAATGTATGACACTCACAGCATTCAGGATGCCCTGTCTTTCGTACGGATGCACCATAACTGTTTTTAATACCGATACTGATAACCGATAACTTCCTGGTTCTCATAACTGATGCCGATCCCAAACCCCAATAGTTCCCATAGTTCCAGTTGTTTTCTTCTTGTTTCCAGTCAGTGTTAAACTCTGTTAATAGTCCATTAAAGGCTCCTCCAGAACCTAAAGCCTATGTCCGCTTCAAATGGACAATAGTCCAAGGGTTTTCAGTTCTATTTATGTCACAGACAGAATTTGGTGATGATCGACCACTGTTTTCACACATTCAGCTCCGTTCAGCTTTGTCTCTATAAAGTGTCCCAATGGAGAGGACAGGGCTGAACGGGGACAACATCCATTAAACTGGGGTTGGGATTTTAGGAGGGGTGGAAGTGGGTGTGGCTACGATGTCCACACCTACTCATATAGAGTTCAGACCCCATGGAAATCTGACCTGGGGTCACTTTTCTAGTCTGTAAAACTGTCCCACCCATAGAATTCGACCCCTTATATGCATTTGTACTGTATGGTAATAATAATGTTGTAATACATTTCTCTATCATAATAAGGTTAAATATATGTCACAGTAGAGATTGAAATCCAGTAGGATTCCTAATCCTACAAGGACAGATAGGAATTGTAGTTTGTCCTAGGACAAACTGAAATCCTACAAGACATTAGGATCTGAAGATTGGAATTCCAATCTGTCCTAGGAGAATTTGCAATCCTACTAGGATTGCAAATTCAAATTACAAATTGCAAATTACAGATTGTAATTCTATTTGGAAGTGGGATCTGAAGATTGGAATTTCAGTCTGTCCTACGGCAAAAAATATAAGAATTCTGTCTGGACAATCTCAAATTCTATTAGGAGAATGTCAGATTATATCAAAATGTATGGAAACTAGTGAGTAGTATGCAGCACATTTAAGTCTTAGAAAAAGTCTTTGAAGCGTAGCTATAGAATATTAGATTCAAAGTCTGTGTAAATTCTGAATAAAATCATGGTTTGTAAGAATATTGTTGTTTCTTTTACTTTTAACCCTACCATCTAGACCAGGGGGCAGCAAAATGCCAATGCCAACTTTAACATCGTACATTTTCTGAATGGCTTGGCAACAATTAGATAATAATAAAATTGTATGTTGCCATGGCAACGGGTTGTTTACAGGTACATTTTTCAAATTCTACCGATTTCTGAATACAAACGTGTCTCATTTACATACCAATGACAGTTACAAACGGCTATTGAATAAGGTTGGACCAGATAGGACGGCTGGCATCCTGGTTACAATGTGTATTGACCTAGGACAAACTACAATTCCTATCTGTCCTAGTAGGATTAGGAATCCTACTGGATTTCAATCTTTACTGTGACATATATATGTATAATTTGAAATTTTCACCAGAAAATACTAATTAATTAATAATAATTCATAGACATGAAAGTAAATAATCTGTGTTTATTTTACAGTTGATGGACATCAGAGACATGAAATCTACCCGAAACTATGGAAAAAATAGGATTTATGTATTTATTTTCTTATATATATTAATTTGGTAATATTTGTGACAAAACCTCTGTAACAGTGAATGGATGTAATCAGATTACAGTAAAGGTTCTGGGATTGGAATCAGTAGCAGTTTTTTTAAGTCAATAACTGGTGTTAATCACAGATTCACAGATAGATTTATAATATCATGTGTTTGTACATTTGTGCAAATGCATGATGGGTAATACATTTATGTGCTTTTCATAAAATGTTTTGTGTTTATATGTACCTTAAATAAACTTTTACAGCTGCACCAGAGTAAGGAACTGAAAACCCTTTAACTTACAAACAATGGACTGATCCATACCTCTACTTCTGCATCTTCTTCTTCTTCCTCTTCTTCTTCTTCTTCTTCTTCTTGGTTTTTGCCAAGGCAACAATGTGCACTGTGTACTGGTGAAATGCACCTAATCTAAGCAATTTACATTTATTATTACGGGCTGTATTTATTGATGAAAACTTTAATTATCGGAATGACATAATTTTTTTTAAATATTGGGCTGATAATTATCGGTGCCGATAGTTATTGTGCATCCCTAGTCATTATACATGACTGCACATCAGCTTCCCCTTGTAGGACTAATTAAGGCATATTTATCTTATCTTAGTCATGTAGTCATTAAATAACTGCAGGATATAATATCTGAGACACATGCCCAACAGGTGAAAAGGCCATGCATACGTAAAAATATATTTTAAAAAACATCACCCCTTCATGCTTACATTCATTTTTATTATTGTTTTTATTACATATCAAGTCATTCAGAAAAGCATAATACAGTCATTGTTTTTTGTTTTTATACCCAAACCCATGAACATTCCCACCCTGTTGCACCGTAAGAAAAAGATAATTGACCATAATAAATAAATAAATAAATAAATAAGGAATGCAGATATTAGTCACAGACTCGTTTTAATAAGACTACTGTGGAATAACTGAGGGATCAGCCTCTTTTATGTAATTCAGAACAGGTTGCCAGGTACTGAAAAACTTACTGGCACATCCTCTTGTAGAATATCTGATTTTTTCCATGCTTACATTCATTTGATGGATTTGTGTTATGATACACTCCCCAAACTATAATATGTAAAATGCGTATTTAAAAACAGAGAGCAGCGACATTCAAATGTCCTGACTTGTATTTGATTTCAGACAATATGAAACCAAATATTTCATGTTTTGTCTTGTCGACTTCTTTTTATTTGTAAATATAGTTGAATTCCTCTCATTCAGGTTAAAACAGATTCAAGAAAACGTTGCAACAGTAGTTGCCATTTCTTTTGTCAACAGGTAAAAGACTTTGAATCTCCTTTTTTCTGTTTCCTAGACAATAGCAGACCATAGACCAGTACCCCCATGACAAAACCTGATGAGACTGTGCAACCAAAGGCCAAATAAGAACCACTGGTCTGGTGTTAGAGGCATAATAATAACAACAACAATAATAATAGTAATATTATTATTATTATTAATAATAATAATAACAGTCATTCTAATGAGGTTTGATTTCTTGGTTTTCTTTCTGCAGGTTTTCTGTCCTCATACTTTAGTGCACACATACATATTGATCATTTAATTCAGTAGACGATATTTGGTAATCTTGTCATTTCTACAAAAATTATTTATTAAAAGGGAAAACAGTCTGGTTCATTTCCTTTTTTATTCATCATCTGAACCTGCTTTATCCTCACTACAGTCACAGGGATTGCCTTTTTTTTTTTTGGAAATATAAATAAATAATAAATGTAAGTACAAGTTATATGTAGTTTTATTTTGGCTGAAAATATGAATTAAGAGTTCTTGCAAATGAATCACACTGTTTTTGGTGTTCAGAGATAAAATGATCCAATACTAGAAAAGCACTCGGAGAGCGCAGACCTCTGCCAAGGCTGATCAGTGCCCCCCCCCCCCCCCCCCCCAGTGGGCCCCCCCACGCCAAGGAGGTTATGTTTTTGCCAGGGTTTGTTTATTTGTCTGTCTGTCTGTCTGTCTGTTTGTCTGTCCGTTAGTGTGCAACATAACTCAAAAAGTTATGGACAGGAACAAACCCTGGCAAAAACATAACCTCCTTGGTGGAGGTAATTATGCCTTTAAAATTTAAATTGTGTAAAGGAAACACATGTAGATTATAGACAGGCTGATATTCAGAATGGTTCCCCCAACTGTCCACTTTTTGTCCAACCATCTCACCCCCCCCAAACACACACACACACACACAGCTTTCATCTGCATATAGGTGCACACACTGTAACACAAAGCCTGTTAGAGTTAGTTTAGCAGAGACATGGGGTAAACAGGAAACCCATTTAAAGCCTGAAGGGTGGAAACATGGTGCATGATCCTTCATTCTGCCTGTGGGTTCAGCACACGCTCAGTCAGATGGAGTATGGAGCCATGTCTGTGTCAAACTGGTGTTTAGAACAAGAGTAGAGACAGACATTCTACATGTTCCTGTTCAGTTTCATCAGTTGTAGTTGTTTTATTAAACTTTTCCACTGAAGAAAACCTTTGGTTGGATTTGGTTCCAAAGAATCTACTGTTAAACATATAGCTGTGATGTCACCAAACCATGTGACTAATGATCAGCTGACCTCATGAACCCGATGGCAGCTGTCCAGAGGACACATGATTCTACGACCAAAGACAGCTGAGAACTAATCAGCTGACACAAGAGGGATTTTCTGTTTCCATGGTGTCTCCATTATCCCTCTGTGTTCAGACTCCAGAGGCAGATTCTGTCCAATTCAGTCCAACTGAGTTTGGTTTTTATTTTTTTACTGATGTTGGCTGATTTATTATTTATTTATTTATTTATTTATTTATTTATTTATATAACAGAGATAAACACAGGTTTCAGCAACACACTCTGGTAAGATCTAGGAGCACAAATGTCATCTGAAGGAGATTAAAAACAAGCCAGAGAATAAAACAAATGGTATACGTTAAAATAATGTGTACAACGGCATTTACGGGCCACATAAGAAAATACAAACACCTGTAACTACGAGAATAAAGACGGAAAATATGAGGATCAAACCCGTAATTTTATGAGTATAAAGTCAAAAACAAAAAGAGTCATAATATTGTGAGAATAATGTTGTAATTTAAAAACAGGCGGGAAAAATATCCTAATGTACCCACCGTTAGCCCTGCAGTCAACCACTTCAGTCAGTTCCTCCACTACAGAGGTAATTTACTCCAAATCCGTTCAGTTCTTACGACAAAACAAACTCAAACGTGTGCGAACTGCCTTTAAAGCCCGTGGACTAATGCTAATGTATTGATGGTGGGTGGGGCTAATGGGCTCAGTATTTGGTGGGCGGGGCTAATAGGCTCAGTATTTGGCCTTTGTGCACAAACCCCAAATAAAAGTAAAACTTCACAGAATGTTCCAGGTCTACATTATGAGACCAGTGGGTACGACTGTATTCTGGAAATTATGATATTTTTACACCTGTTTTTGAATTACAACATTATTCTTATAATATTATGACTTTATTCTCGTAAAATTACGGGTTTTATCTCAATATTTTATGACTTTATTCTCGTAGTGACAGGTGTTTGTATTTTCTTATGTGGCCCTAATACGCTGTCGTACATGTTCATTAAAAGTAAAAATAATAAGCGCACTCTTAATTAG
Source organism: Sphaeramia orbicularis (assembly GCF_902148855.1). Taxonomy (NCBI): domain Eukaryota; kingdom Metazoa; phylum Chordata; class Actinopteri; order Kurtiformes; family Apogonidae; genus Sphaeramia; species Sphaeramia orbicularis. The sequence goes on from NC_043968.1 coordinate 79,018,763, forward strand.
ACCTCATTAATGTCCTGTCGCCCACCTTCATTTATGACCACACCCCCTTTAAACACTGGAACAGTCCTGTATTATATTTAAAGGTTCTGTACACAGACCTGCAGCTCTAACACTGAAGGATGTTGGACTTATTGTTACACAGTGGCAGGAAATGTCCATATTTAGTCTCAATCTATGGTTTAAAACAGGGGTGTCAAACATGCGGCCCATGGACCAAAACCAGCCCACCAAAGGGTCCAATCTGGCCCGTGGGATGAATTTACGAAGTGCAAAAATGACACTGAAGGTTTTAACAGTCAATGGTGTCCAACTAGTTTAAGTTCAGGTTCCACATACAGACCAATGGGATCCAGTAAAATAAGAACACCTATAAATAATGACAAATACACATTTTCTTATTGATTTAATGTGAAAAAATAACACTACGCTATTTAAATATTTACATTTGCAAACTATCCTATAACAATAAAATATGAACAATCTGAAAGGTCTAAAGAAATTTCTGTGTATTTGTACCAATATTCTACCTGTTCTTAGATGTTTGGTTAATTTCTAGATCCACTGTCATCGGTACATTATGTTAATAAACTGTGATGTAATATTGTAGAAATTATTCTTATTTTAGTTCCAAACTTCAACATTTTACCAATATTCTGTGTGTTCCCACATGTTTGTGTAACATTGTGTGTAAATGCACATGTATAAATAAGTTGAAGCATAATATTGTTAAAATTGCACTAATGTTTCTTACAAAATTTCAGTTTTTTCGGGTTATTGACATTCTTTGTGAAAGTTTGTAAATGTAAATATTTTCATAATTCAGTGTTTTTTGTGAACTAAAACAAAGGGGGAAAGTTGTCATTATTTATAGGTTATTGTGTTATTATTGTACTGGTCTGGCCCAGTTCAGATTAAACTGGGCTGGATGTAGAACCTGAACTAAACTGAGTCCTGGTCTAGAAGGAATAGTGTTTTGAAATATGCTGATGATCTGTTTGTGTTTGAACAGGAGTGTCCCAGCGGGTTAGTGGACGAAGAAACATTCAAGACCATTTACTCACAGTTCTTCCCGCAAGGAGGTAAAGTATGGTCCTGTCAAACCATTATTTAAAGCAACACCACAGAACTTCAGCTGAGAGGGGTCCCCCTAAAGTCAGGAAACAGTACTGTCTGTAACAGCTGTGGTTAAATCTGTATCTGGGTCAAACTCACACATTTGTTGATGAGTCACTGATGTCAGTAAACGTCCTGAGGTATGACAGGACTGGTAGAACTGTATGAGGGTCTGCGTCAGTGAGACAGGATTCAAATCATACAATATAAAGTTCAGAGCCTCTGGTCAGATAGTTTGTCGACATCTAATCCAGTGTGTGTGTGTGTGTGTGTGGGGGGGGGGGGGGATGGGCGTTTCCCTTTGCAAAGAGAAAGTGAAACTTAAGGCACATTACCAATTCCTCTTCGTCTGCTGCTGTTATGAAGCTCATTTACCTTTTCTCTACCTTCTGAAACTACACAAACTTTAATTTAAGGGGCAGGACATTTGTTTGTTAAATGTTTGTTTTTTTTTTCCAGTTCTGGGGGCACGCCACCACACCGACAACAGTTAAATATGTTGTGTCCAGATGAGGTCTGTGATAACAGAGCTGTAGTATCATTCATTCATGTACAGACGGACCCCGCCCATACACAGATAGACCCCGCCACTCTGGGTTTGACCCCTTATTTCAGAATTGTGGTTCAGTGTGAAGGGGGTCCTGAAGCCATCAAAGGTGAGATCGGAGCGGTGGTCTTGTTCGTTGACCCACGGCTCTGTGACACAAGAGTTCTTCAATACCTTTTGGAAGTGAACATTCACCTGGAGCTCGACTCCTTTATTCCATAATAAAAACAAACATAAAAGCTCAACAGCCAGGACGCCAAACTCTAGTCACTGCTGGTCACTGCGTGTGCATGCATCCACCGTTTATGTGATGTATCAGTGACGTATGCCGTAAAGCGATCACATGTTGTAGTTCTTCTTGTGTTGGGGTTTGGACTTGAACCCAGTAGTTCCATCACACAGATACTCTGCAGTGAAGACCACAGTGGAACTGAACCTACTGTGAGTGGTTTTAAAACCAAAATGACCTGGAAAATAGAGAAGAACGAAGCAGTCCAAAGTGTTTCTTTAAGTGTGTAATGTGCCTGATTTTTACCTACTGTAATTGTTTGTCCAAGGAAGACTTTGATTAAAAATATTCAGTTGCAGATGTTTGGTGGACTTGTGTCCAACTGTCCGTTGTCTTTCCTCAGATGCCACCACGTACGCCCATTTCCTGTTTAATGCCTTTGACATGGACCGAAACGGCTCCATCCGCTTTGAGGTACCTACATTTATCCCCATCAGGTGTTTGTCTGCTGTTGACCTGTTTGTTCTCTGATTGGCTCCTGTCATTTATCAGAGGTCTGACATATTGAACTGATCTGTTTTCTGTTGTAGGACTTTGTGTTAGGGCTGTCAGTGCTGCTCCGAGGATCTGTTACCGAAAAACTACGATGGGCCTTCAACCTTTACGACATCAACAAAGACGGATACATCACTAAAGAGGTTCAGTCGATAACATATATATATATATATACACACACACACACACACACCATCCATAACCTGTGATATTATTATACATAATGTGTTTGTCTGATCAGTGAAGTGGAGTATCGTTACATTATCATCAAGGCCTGACCTGAGTGGAGACGGTCATAGAGGACAGAGGTGTTAGCATCAAAACACTGGAAACCTCAGGCACCGTTTATAGTCATATGAAGTGTTGACAAGACAAGGACAAATATGTTCAAAATGAAGGTGTTGGAATCCAAAAACTCCTACACTGTGTGACATACATATGGAGCCAAATGTGTGACAAAAGTGTTTTCAATTAGATCAATAATTTGGCTTGAATTTTTTTAGCCTCATTTTGTTGAAAACATCCATATTAATTATTATCAGTATGTAGTGATTGAAGTAGTCTGAGAGGATGCAGAACTGATACAAGGGTTTATCAACACAAACTATTTATATTTGTCCATTTAGGTTAAATATGAGGTTACAGATGAGACTGAATTAAGAACAGACTATTTTTCACCCCATATTAGTTTTGTACTTCTGCTGTTTTCACACATGTGCACTACATGGGTACATTTGGTACAGCACACAGTGAACTGGTTTTGCCCCTGTAGTATTATTATTATCCGCATTAACTGTGTAGTTTTGAATATTTCACTACAGTGACATTTACTACAGTAGTTACTGTAGTACTAGAAGTAGTAGTAGTATAGTAGTAGCCATTACTCCTGTACTCCACTACTCCAGTACTCCACTATTCCTGTACTCCACTACTCCATTACTGTAGTACTCCATCCATATGTCCCTCTTCCATCCCACTGATGCAGACTTTTAGTCCAAATCCATCTGTACTGGGCTCAAACCTGTATGTTTTCTATGGGAGCTGTACCTGCAGAGTCACTTCTCTGAAAACAGCCTCTTCTCTTCCATCACTAAAGCACTTTGGATTTGACTTTGCTTCCGTTTCTCAGCTGAAGCTGAACTTCTAACTGGCTCTGCTTGTCTTTTTATAGCCACATTCATTCGGATTAAATGTATGGTTTCTTTGTGTGTGTGTGTGTGTGTGTGTGTGTGTGTGTGTGTGAGCTCAATCTGAGGTCAATCCAACAGACGACACACACATGACACACATGGACATGTGACACATCAGTGTGTGTAGATGGGACTGTTGAGGCTGGACTTATAAACCAGATCTGCAGCTTTGTTTCCAGTGTTCATGTGTGTGCAGATCATTCACACTGGCTTCTACAGAGACAAGTGTTGAATGAATCTGATGTGTCCACCATCATCCTTCACATATGAACACACACATGTCTATACAGGGTCCACTGCTGTCAGGACCGTATAAGTCAAACACATCCATGGTGTTCTTTGGTTGTTCATCTGTAAAACAGGTTTTTGATAGATGATTGTCACCTCTGAAATGTAATAATTTCATGACAGATTATCTTCATTTATGATTAAATATATGAAACCTGTCCCACAGTCTCATGTATCTGGTGTCTTTCAGGAAATGCTGGCGATAATGAGATCCATTTATGACATGATGGGCAGGTACACTTTGCCCAGTGTACGGGATGATTCCGCCTTTGAACATGTGGAGAAATTCTTCCAGGTACATTTTTGGTTCAGTCAGTAGGTGTGTTTTCACTAAATGTCAAATATATGAAATAGTTCCAAGCATGAAAGGAGATCAGATGGTTCCATAAAGTGGTTTATAGAGAACAGACCAGAGTACATGATGTAATCAGAGTATGGTACTGAGGGTTAGATTACAACAGACTATATTACACTGGTCTGTTAATGTTTAATAAATGATCTGTTTCAGATAATAAATGTGTTAAATGTTCCATATTTGAATCAGATTAATAGTTACATTAATGACCAAAGTGTTGTTTAGTTCATGTTTTAATCTGTATGATGGTGTGTTCTTCCACATATATGTTGGTTTGTGTCCATTTATATAATAGATTTATGAATGTTCCACTGATAGAACCTGTACAGTCCATTTATCCAGTAGATGTATATGATATATAGGGCAATGTATATATAATATAATATAGGGCAATGGTGGCATGGAATGCACTGCCACAATTGTTAATTTCAGAAATTCAAGCAGTTAGTTTTTCTAAAAGGTTGAGAATTTTCGTGTTTACCCAAGAATATCTGAGCTATTGCACATCCTATAATGACATCATCTAGACCACAGGTGTCAAACATGCGGCCCGGGGGCCAAATCCAGCCCGCCAAAGGGTCCAATCCGGCCCTCAGGATGAAATTTGTGAAATGCAAAAAATTGCACTGAAGAAATTAACAATCACTGGTGTCAAAATCATTTTAATTCACGTTCCACATACAGACACATACAATCCAATTAGATTTCAAGTGGGTCAGAACCAGTAAAATATTATCATAACCTATAAATAATGACAACCCCAAATTCTCTCTTTGTTTTTTTTGGTGTAAAAAAGTAAAATTACATGAAAATTTTTGCATTACCAAACTATACTTTTACAAAAAATGGGAATAACCTGAACAAATATGAATAAACGAAATTGTCTTAAGAAAAGTAAATGCAGTTTTACCAATATTCTGCCTGTTACTCAATGTTTTGTGCGATTGTAATGCACATGTGTAAATGATAAACTGATAAACCGAGGCAGAATATTGTTAAAACGGCACTAGTTTTCTTAAGAGAATTCAAGTTGTTCGTGTTATTCAGATTTTTAGGGGAGCTTTGTAGATATAAACCTGATCGTAATATAATTCTACTTTTTTCTCTGTTATTATTTTACTGGTCCGGCCCACTGGAGATGAAATTTGGCTGGAAGTGGCCACCGAACTAAAATGAGTTTGACACCCCTGCTCTAGACGGTTTGTTTTTCTTTTGTTTGTTGTGGAGCTGTTTTTTTTTTTTTTTTGTTTGTTTCTGTTATTTATTCATTCTTTTTTCTGTTTTTATTGTTGGTATTATTATTGTTATTGCAATTGTTTTGTGTTGTGTGCTGTTGTTGATTTTTGGTTTTTGTGGTGTTGTGTTGAGTGTATGTACATCCTGTTTGTTTGAGCGAGTTGTGGGAAATTGTGGTGCTTTGTTTTTATGTTGTTAATGACCCCAGGAAGAGCAGCTGCTGTGGTGTGCAGCAGCTAATGGGGTTCAAACTAACTAATAATAAACTAATGTATAAATGCTCCACTGATAGAACCTGTACAGTCCATTTATCCAATAGATTTATAAATGTTCCACTGATAGCTGTCCAGTCCATGTATTGTCATGTGCAGACAGTGTTTGAAGTAGATCTGACACTAATATTCCTTTGGACTTAAACCCATTCTATCATTAATTCCAGATTGTATCTGTGAAACTGTTTAGGACTGGATTAGTCTGGATCAGAGACTCAGATTTAGTAAAGTTTAACCACTGTCATTCAGAACCATGTGACCTGTTTTATATCTAATGCTTTTCATAAATGAGTCAGAGGAATAACATGGCGTCCTCATCAGTCTGTACCACCTACTGTTACCTATTAAATACCTGAGAGGATGCAGTAAACAGCTGATCAATGACACTGATCAGAGTTAAATGACATCAGAACTGACTAGAGAATGGACGTCCATTTGCCCTGATGTTCACCACAAAACCACAATGACCATTAAAGTATTCACAAAAGGCTGTATTTTCTGTCAAATTTTCCTGTTTCTGTCAGTATTTTCTAAACCAAAACTTTCAAATACACATTAAATGTATTAATGAAAACACATTTGTTAAATACTGAACTGTGGTCCAGGGCTGTAAAGGCTGTAAAGTCATCTTAGTTCAGTTCCACATTCAGACCAATATGACCTCAAACGGACCGAACCAGGAAAAGAGTAACAGTTAAAAAAAAAAAAAAAAAAAAAAGAATTTTAGGAAAATGTTTACATTTATGAGGTTTCTTTCAAAATGTTTCCTTAAAAATTCCCTAAAACATTTACAAAGTTTCCTTAAAAATATGAAAAAGCTGATATTTATTGAGAAAAATAAGAACAATTTCAACCATATTCTGCTTCAGTTTATTATTTATACATGTTCATTCTAACATACAGATACAGTGGATCTACAAACACGTATAAACATTTAATAACAGACTGAATACAGGGGTTGGACAAAATAATGGAAACACCTTAAAACATCAACAAAATATAATTTAATATGGTGTAGGTCCGCCTTTTGCGGCAATTACAGCCTCAATTCTCCGAGGTATTGATTCATACAACTTGTGAATTGTTTCCAAAGGAATTTTAAGCCATTCTTCAGTTAGAATACCCTCCAACTCTTTTAGAGACGATGGCGGTGGAAATCGACGTCTTACTTGAATCTCTAAAACTGACCATAAATGCTCAATAATGTTGAGGTCTGGGGACTGTGCCGGCCATACGAGATGCTCAACTTCATTAGAATGTTCCTCATGCCATTCTTTAACAATTCTAGCTGTATGGATTGGGGCATCATCATCTTGAGGTGAAGGTGTTTCCATTATTTTGTCCAACCCCTGTATTGATCCAATTACACTGACTTACCTTAAGACGTTTGATGTTATTCATATTTTTTATGAAAGGACAGTTTGTAAATGTAAATATTTTCATAAAGGCTAATTTTCCTTTTTTTTTTTTTTTTTTTTTTTTTTTACACTCAAACATCTGTAGTTATTATTCATAGGTTCCTCTGACAGTATTTTACTGGTTCTGATCCACTCCTGGTCTGGTCTGTACTGGTACCTGAACTAAAATGGTTTGGACATTTTTAATTATTACCTCCACCAAGGAGGTTATGTTTTTGCCAGTTTGTTTTTGTTTGTTTGGTTGGTTGTGTGGTTGTTTGGCTGGCTGGCTGGCAACATAACTGAAAAAGTTATGGATGGATTTTGATGAAATTTTCAGGAAATGTCCGAAATGGGACGAGTAACAAATGATTAGATTTTGGGAATGATCCGGATCACTCTCTGGATCCAGGAATTTTTAAAAGGATTCTTTATCACTGGGAGATAGGGATATTTTCAACATGTGTGTGTGTGTAACTCCACAATGAATGGTCAGAGTGCTTGGTAAAAAAAAAAAAAAAATACAAAATAAGTTCCCAACAGGTTCTACAAGATATTGAAGATTGATCTGGATCCTCACAAAATTCTGGATACCATGATCCAGAACAGGAAAAAATTGCGGAGTTTTGGAATTTTCATTCAACTAATGTATTTGTTATTTTTATATCTTGGCAAAACACATGAAATAGAGGAAAACGCAATAAAAAAAGACGCTAATATCAATGCTAAGGATCTAAGTCCAAAGTCCAGGTATTATTTTTAGTAGATCACAGCATGGGAGACTGAGCTGCCTTGGTGGAGGTCTGTGCTGTCTGAGTGCTTTTCTAGTTAATATCTTTGTGTGTTTTGTGTCTCATGGACCAGATTGGACCCCTTCGGTGGGCCGGTTCTGGTCCACAGGCCACGTGTTTGACACCTGTGATGTAGTCACTTTATATGTCATTTATTCACTGTTAGGGATGTAACGATATGAAAATTTCACATCACAGTTATTAGGACCAAAATTATCACAGTTATTATTATCGTGGTACTGTTGAAATTCTCAAAATGTTTAAAAAGTACTAATAGACACACTGAAATAATTTAACCAAGTTGTATTTTGAAAAAAAAAAAAAAACAACAACAACAAATGAAATAATTGGCACAATGTACTTTCTGTTGGCAGAAACATTTAAATATTAACCCTTAGTGGTCTGAGCCTATTTTGGCCATTCTTCAGTTCTTTTGATTTTGCCTTTATATACTATATAAACTAATGTTTACAATATCCATGTTTGGGATCTTTTTTATTTTCAGCACAACTTAATTTATATCATCTGTCTATAATTTTTTTCTCTTAAACCTACTATAAAAACATAAAGGACAAAAAACACAAAAAATATATATAAAATCCGATCTGAAAAATGTATATATTTTATTGCATAAATAACACAAAGATGCTTAATGAACCTTTTCAAAGACTTTAAAAGTGAATATTAGTTCCAAATATTAGGTATATAAAATTAAAATTGTAATAATTTAAAACTACTCAAATATTTGACATAAAAGCAGATCTTTCTCCGGTGAAAAAGTACGATAATCAGTTATCATGATAATTAGAGTTTAAACGGTAATACTAACTGTCTGCAATTTTACCGTGGTTTATCGTTACACCAGTAATCATTACATCCCTATTCACTATAAATGTTTTCTTTCCTTCATAACGTGGTTTATTAAAAATTGTTTATTATTTCAGAAAATGGATCGGAACAGGGATGGAGTGGTGACTATAGATGAATTCATAGAAACCTGTCAGAAGGTGAGTGTGACTCCTGTTTTTATCACAGATGTCAGATTCATACAAACCTTTTCTGGATTAACTGTACATGTTTGTATTTTCAACAGGATGAAAATATAATGGCATCCATGCAGCTGTTTGAGAACGTCATCTGAGCAGAGACACTTATGGTCCAGATATGGTCCAGATGAGGTCCAGATATGGTCCAGAGGGTCTGGGTCCAAAGTAAAGGGATAGTGAAAATGAAAGAGTAACATGTTTTAATCCGACCTGTTCATCTATGCAGACCAATGGTTAGAGTTGGTTCATCACCTGAAGCTTCTTTGCATGTGTTTCATTTGTGTTTTTGCACATGAAGGAGGTCTACGTTAACATCTGTCATCTGGAGCATGGACCAGCGTTTGTCCACAACTTAAAGCATGTGACACAAACCACACTGAAGACAGACAGACTGTGGACCACTGTCCGATGTGGACATTCTACAGACGGTACTTTGTTACTGGATCATACTGTAAAAATAATAATAATAATAATAATAATAATACCGTGTTTATAAGTTCATCAGATTTTTGGTGTAAATGTGATTTCCAGTGTCTGTCATGTTGATTCTAAATAAACATCTATGTTCACCTCCTTAAACTGGACTGTATTTACTCTAGTTTCTACGACGGCGTATTAGGCCACATCGGAAAAATACAAAGAAGAAAGTCGGAATATTATGAGAATAAAGTCGTGGTTTAAAAACAAAACAAAAAAATTCATAATTTAACGAAAATAATGTCGCACTTTTATGGGATTAAGGTCGTAATATTTTGAAAATAAATTCACAGAAGTGCGATAAAAGTCATAATTTATCAATTGTAAGAGTTTCCGGTTCTAGCGCGAACCCGTGAGTTGAACACTTCAGTCAGTTCATCCAACACTGAACAGGAAATTTACTCCAAATCTGTTCAGTTCTTACAGAAAAAACAAACCCAAACGTGTGCGAAGTGTCTTCAAAGTCTTTCAAAGTTATTCTCCATCATGACACGTGTGGGTACGACTTTATTTTGCTAATATTACGACTTTATTCTGGTAATATTATGCCTTTATTCTGGTAATATTACGACTTTATTCTGGTAATATTACGACTTTATTCTGGTAATATTATGACTTCATTCTGGTAATATTATGGCTTTATTCTGGTAATATTACGACTTTATTTTGGTAATATTACGACTTTATTTTGGTAATATTATGACTTTCTTCTGGTAATGTTATGGCTTTATTCTGGTAATATTATGGCTTAATATTATGGCTTTATTCTTGTTCTTGTAATATGACTTTATTCGGGTAATATTATGACTTTATTCTGGTAATATTACGACTTTATTCTGTTAATATTATTGCTTTATTCTGTTAATATTATGGCTTTATTACCTCCACCAAGGAGGTTATGTTTTTGCCAGGGTTTGTTTGTGTGTTTGTTTGTCTGTCCGTTAGTGTGCAACATAACTCAAAAAGTTATGGACAGATTTGGATGAAATTTTCAGGGTTGGTTGGAAATGGGATAAGGAAGAAATGATTACATTTTGGTGGTGATCGGGGGTGGGGGGGCCCACGGGGGGGGCCACTGATCAGCCTTGGCGGGGGTCTGCGCTCTCCGAGTGCTTCTAGTTCTGGTAATATTATGGCTTTATTCTCCAAGTATAATGACATGAATCTCCTAATATTACGACTTTATTCCTGTAGTAACAGGTGTTTTATTTTCTTATGTGGCCCTGAAACGCTATCCTAACTTTCTATTTCACCAAAGGGACCAGAGTTAGGTTCATTGTTTTAAAAATATATGCACCTAGATGTTTACTACTGCTGAAAGAATGACAGTTTGACTGTATGAACTTCATCTTCATCATCAAACAAAGCAGTGATATTTGATATGAAAAAGCACTTTGACATGTATTTGTTTATAGACAGTCTGTGTGGTCTGCTCTGCCTCCTTTCATTTGTTCGTATACATATATTCATCTCATTCAGACTTTAACACGTTCAATCCTAATTAAAGGTCTCCAGGACCATCTGTTCAGTTACAGATTGGAGTCAACAGGAAGTCCCAACTCCCGCCTCTGGGGTCGGTCTGACTCATCCAGTTCACCAGACCAGACTCTGTGATCTTGGTATTTAGAAACAGTCATTGTTTATTGTGTATTTGGATCCCATTGGCTCCTACTGTAGTGGTGGTTCTGTTCCTGAGGTCTGAGAAGGGATTTAAAGTTATATAATAAATGTACTGAGTTAGACTGAACCAGTGGACTAGTGTGGACTAATGTGGACCTGTGTAGACTAGTGTGGACTAGAGTGGACTAATGTGGACCTGTGTAGACTAAAGTGGACTAGTGTGGATTAGAGTGGACTAATGTGGACTGGTGTGGACTAATGTGGACCAGTGTGGACAAGTGTAGACTAATGTGGACCAGTGTGGACTAGTGTGGACTAATGTGGACTAGTGTGGACTAGAGTGGACTAGTGTGGTCTAGTGTTTAGTGTCCACAGCAGGGCCTGTAGATGATCCTTCAAAACAACACAACAACCCTACAGTGGTAGGGTTATCTTCTGTTATCTGCACATTTGGGGGTTTGGAACATTCTCCTCTTTCTTTTTTTTTTTTTTAATCTTTTTTCCCCCCATCCTCTTCTCTCTAAATAACCCTCTGTCTTGTTCTCGATAGTCTGGACTCAGATGAAGTCACATCCTGAGAATGCACCGACCAGTCAAAGCTTCCATTTAGACCAGTTCTGTTCCTGTTGGGATGGAGGAGGACGACTGGTTATTAACAAAGAAGAAAAGTCGCAGTAGAACCAAAGAACATGGCAGAAAAATACACAACTGCACAAATAAGACGTGAAAATGTCCTCCACAAACATAAACAGTACTGTGTAAAGAATACCTTTAGATTTATTGGTTTTACAGGGTTTTAAAAACTGTATGTGCACAGTTTTAAAACATACATATGATGGAGTATTAGGGCCACAGAAGAAAAAAACACCTGTTACTGTGAGAATAAAGACGTAAAATAGGGAGATAAAACCTGTAGTTTTATGAAAATAAAGTCATAGTTTAAAAAAAAAACACTCATAACTTAAACAAAATAACATTGTACTTTTATGAGGTTAAAGTCATAATGTACAAACACTTCCATGTGTTTTTCTTGTGTTTTTAATATATACTTCTTTTTTTTCCACTTACGGGTAAGGAACCAAATATGGTAACTTCATTGACCTTGATTTTCTATAAACAATAAAAGAAACTTAGACAAATTTCCCTAAAGTGCTACAGTGTTGTGTCCTCCAATAACACACTGAGGTTGAACAGTTGAATATCAGAGTATTCTTCTGAGTGGACGATAAAGGGTTAAACTGTGGTCAGACCATGTCAGAGGTGGACCAGGACCAGGGACCAATGGAGCTGTGGACCAGTGGACCAATGGAGCTGTGGACCCATAGTCCAGTGGACCAGGACCAGTGGAGCTGTGGACCAGGACCAGTGGACCAGGACCAGTGGACCAATGGAGCTGTGGACCCATAGACCAGTGGACCAGGACCAGTGGAGCTGTGGAGGTCCTCTGTGTGTGCACAGACTGGACTGGTGTTTACAGGACCACTACCACAGAGTGGACAGAGGACATGGTGTCTTATATGAGCTGAGGAGTGGACACAGATGGACAGATGGACAGATGAAGGAGGACCAGGTGGAAGTGGGAGAAACTGGTTTAAACCAGACCAGTTTATGCTTCTCCGTTTACCTGATCAGCTGTTTCCTGAGTTCACAGACCCTTTTACTCCTCAGGGGATAAATACTGTTTCCCAGACGACTCCAGAACCTTCTTCCATCAGAACCTGGACTCTGTGGAAACTCTTCCAGGTCTCTGCAGGACTTTCACTTTCATCTTCTACACCTTCATCCAGATCTGCTGCAGGACACGTGTCTGCATGTGGTTCACTGAGTCCTGCAGCAGGTGGAGAACATCTGTGAGCAGGCCCAGGTCCAGACTGCTTTGACTGGGGGGGCCAGTACAAGCTGTTGATTGGACGGACATCTTTCTATATGACCACACCCACCAACCAGATAGAAATACACTCTGATTATTTAACTGTGACAGGTTTGGAATTGGACAGGTCAACAAGGACCAAATAAAATATTTTCATTTATTTTAATTTTGGGATGAAGCAGGTGGGGCAGGTGGAGCATTTGGGGGGGGGGGGGGGGCAGGGGCATAGAACCGTCCCTGTGGTACAGGTTTATGTTACTGGTACAAACAGCTGCAGTCGAACATGAACTGGACTAAGAGTCTGGTTTAGAACAAAAGGAAAATGTCATCAGATAAAATTTGCTATGATTTGGTGCTATATGAATAACATTTGATTGATTGATTGATTGATTGATTGATTTGCATTGAATTCCTTACATACAGATACTTCTGTTGATCTTAGATCTCACCTGTGCAGGTTTATGTATTTCAGATTTAACAAACTGAACTCTAACCTGTTTTTCAGATCAGTGTTTAGTTTCTTTCATTTATTTCAGATTAATGCAGATTTATTTAAACCCTGTCGAAGCAGCTGAAACTAAACCTGTTCATTATGAGAAACCTGCAGTAAATACACTTTACTTCAAGTGTTCTCTCCAAAAATGTTACTGTTTGTTTTTTGTGTGTGTGTTTGTTTGTTTGTTTGTTTCTACAGCTGCAGGTGTTTGTTTTATCCTACCCTTTGCTGACTACACTTCCATTTGCTGAGTAATGGCAGAACACAAAGTGTGACAACAACTGTATGTGACAATCAGCAGAAATCATTCAAACTTGACTGTATTATTGATCCTGAACCAATGGCAAAGCAGGACTGGTTTTAGGGCGGGGCCAAGCTGGCTCAGTTGTGTGAATGTTGGCAAAGAAGTGACAGTAAACAGGATGATGTTCCTGTCCTGCACTTGGACAAAGGACTGCAGCTCCAGCATCAGCGCTTCAACTCACACCAGTCAGAGGTAAACAGACAGGTTCACAGCTGATTTACACTGAAATATCCACTGGTATTGATCAGAATAGAACAGCTGATTTATACTTTAAATATCCACTGGTATTGAGTCAAATAGATCACTAATGTGTAAAAACAGTAACAGTTGAACTATTTAAACTGGAATCGCAGTGATGTACATAAAATAGAAGAACTGAAAGTGGTTTAAAGTGTTTTGGAAAATCTGTCAAATGTAGATGTCACTATTATTATTTTAATGTCATAGAAAAAAAACAGTGCATGAAGGCAGTGAAACATGATGATCCACCTGATGTTCTGCTGATCCGACTGTTGACACACAGACAGTTCTAGAGTGTTGACGTACAGACGGTTCTAGAGTGCTACAACACAGACGGTTCTAGACTGTTGACATGCTGACGGTTCTAGAGCATTGACATACAGATGGTTCTAGACAGTTGACACATGGACGGTTCTAGTCCGTTGACATACGGACGGTTCTAGTCCGTTGACATACGGACGGTTCTAGACTGTTCACATACAGATGGTTCTAGACTGTTTACACACAGATGGTTCTAGACATCTATTGTGTTAGTGCTGATGGTCATGTGACTGGGATGTGCTGTCGACCAGATCAAAGGCTTTGAATCCACACATTTACAGCCTGTCTGCAATGAAAACAGAACAAGTAACTGAGTACTAATACTCCATCACTTTACTTAAGTACAAAAGTTGGTTCTCTATACTTTACTGGAGTAACTATTTTTCTTTTTTTTTCCTTCTACTCGTTACATTTACAAATAGCCTCATTACTCCTGTTTCATTTAGGCTTATTTTCACTCCATCATTGTTCAAATAAATGAACTGCCCAGATAAATGGAGTGAATCTGACTGTGGTTGGATCAGAAGTATAAACATGTACCATTCTGAAACCCTTCAAACGCCTTCAACTGGTACAGAAGTCTGTTTTAAAGCCTCGTACATAAGTCGGTAACCTTCAGAATCTAAAGAACCATTTTTGGACAGAAATAGAAAAACTAAAGTGTCTGGAGTCAAAACATACTCTTAGATTTTTCCTCAAAATGGTGACAGTTTCAGAAGCTCTGTAGGTTTAGTTTGTACAGAATATGAGGAGAAGAAACCACAGTTTCAGAGCATCTACAGAACGAAAGAAAACCGTGAAATTTGTCATTTTGCAGCAAAAATCACCTGTTATGTGAAGACTTTGTTTGCAATGAAATAGTCTACATTTTTACAACTTTTTTGGTTGCAACAATAAATGCAAAACATGTAAAAAAAAAAAAAAAAAAAAACCAAAAAAAAATGTTATTGGTTTCCATACCCTCTTGAGACCAGGAAAGTGAAAGTTTTAGGTTTTTTGCCTTAAATAATTGTCTTGATTGGAACCTGCATACTGCCACAGTTTTTACAGGTAAATTTTTTATTATTTTTATGTTTTGTTTTGTTTTTATTTTTAATAGAATATTCTCTGTAATGGACATCATTTCTTAAGTAAAAGTGTCAAACGTTTGTCTCCTACAGAGGTCAAAAATGCATTGCTGGGTCTCAGGAGATTAAGGTTTTGGATAAAACCACATTGAGCCCCAGACCCATATCGAAGGCCAAAATACAAAACCTCCTATCTGAAAAAAAATCACTTTTTTTAGGAAACAAAAAAAAACGTGGATCCTGGAGGATTCTGTTGGGTTTCTGTAAATTGGCTTAGAGTCTGGTTTTGACCAACTCTGTATGTAAAGTGTCATGAGATAACTTTTACTATGATTTGGCGCTATATAAATAAAATTGGATTGATTGATTGATTGATTGATGGTTTAGTTTTATTATAGTATGGTCTTTGTTGTTGTTGTCAGGTGACCTCCATGTCATAAGAAAGGGCGGGATTATCTTGGAGATGGACTGAAAATGTGGAGTCATCCTTGTTCTCACCATTTAATGTGAAAACTCAGAATCTAAAAATTTGCAGATAGAAGGTTTTGTTTTTTGGCCATCGATATCTGGCCCCAGAGCCTAGGGTGCCCCCCCCCCCCCCCCCCCCTCCCCTATTGTTTATACCTGTGGAGTGAACATGAACCCTGTGGACCCTGTGGACCCTGTGCCCACGTTAACAGTACCGGCCTTATTTACCCTGGTCTTAAATCCCATGAACTCTGACCTGCCTTTCTTTCAAACACACACTCTTTCAGGTTCAGATCTCCAGTCATGGGTGTCCACCTGAGGGTCTTCTCACTGTGTTTCTGCCTGTTCCTGATGGCAGCTCTGTTTCCTGGTGCTCAGTATACGTACGCTGAGAAAGGAGGTCGTTTCTGGAACCGAGGAAAAGGCAAGAACAACAAAGAGTCTCAGTCCCAGAACCAGGGTCTGTCCAAACAGGGTCTAAAGTGGGCCGGAGCTGCAGCGGCCGGCATCCTGGGGGGTACGGGTACCGGCTATGGCCTGGGGTTCCTGGGTAAGACCAAGCCCAAATATGGGAGTCATCATGGACACAAGACATCCTCCTCCGATCAACAGAAGAACTACAACGAAGGCCAAGGACCTCAGAACCAGTCCAGGTGGAGATCCTTTGTGAACGCAGCAGCACCTTCTCCCATCGGCTTCACATTCGGATTCGTGGTCCCAGTCCTCGTATCCGCCTGGATAAGGGACATTTAACCAAAACCTGCAGTTACTCACAGAAAATGGAATAAAGTCACCTCTGACAGAACACCTACTTGCCTGTGCTTCATTCGGTTTCATGCTCCTTAAGGTTCATTCTTCTTAACTTAAACGGATCGTCCTCTTCTCTTCCTTCTGCCGTTGTTTTGTTGAATGTACAAGACTCGGATCAGTGTCAAATCCACATGGAGTCAACCTCTTTCACCATTTTAAAACCAAATATGTGATCAAAGCAGAGGAGGTAGAATACCAGAAAAGTACCTATCAAGATTGTTATCGTTAACGAAAACTAACAAAATGACGAAAACTAGGATTGAAATAACATTTTTGTTAACTGAAATAAATAAAAACTATAATTAAAAAGAAAAAACGATAACTAACTGAAACTGTATTGTGTGTTTACAAAACTAACTAAAATAGGTAATAATTATGGATGAAATTCCCTTCGTTTTCATCTTTGTGAATGTTGGATTGATATGAAATGGATTTATTTCACTTGAGCAATTGTAGCTAGCGGCACCATACGACACTTCACGGTCCGTCACTTCTCGTCACTTGTTGTTTAGCGTCATCTTCTTGTTCCCCCTCTACCTGGAAACATGGAGAATAAAGTTGGGAGAAAGCACCAGAGTCCTGTCTGGGATTTATTTGAATATGATGGCGAAGAAGATAAAATATATGAATAAACTAAAACTAAGCATTTAGAAGAAAGCCAAAACTAATAAAAACTAGCAAACCTGCTCTAAAAACTAATTAAAAGTAACTGAATTAGAGAAAAAAAAAGTCAAAACTAACTAAAACTAAACTGTAATGAAAAATCCAAAACTATTTTAACCTTGGTACCGATGCAGACCAACCTGAACAATACGAACTCCTCTGTCCTCAGAGTTGGGGTTCCACGACAAAATGTGGATGTTTTAAGGTTGTTTATGCTGTAATGGCAAGTTTACATATATTCTATATTACATATACGTTTGGTTGAAGTCTGTATTATATGAGACCGGGTTTTATTCCTGTTAGACAAATGATTGTTTTGCATTCTGTGTTTGGTCTAGGACACAGGGACATCTGCGTTGGAAACAGCTTTCTCACAGAAGTTATCTCTTCCAGACATTCCATTCTAGCACAGAAGATATTGTGACACAAAGAGAGCATGATTTTTTTTATTAGTTTTCATATAAGAGACAATGACAACTGTAATGTCTTGTACACTCATGCAGACAGCCTCTGTACGATCGTACCTTGGAGCTCCAATTAAAATTATACTGAAAAGACACTGATCATATGAATTGACCATTTCTTATTTTGAGGACAAATGAGTAGAGTATTATTTTTTCCATAACACAAAGTTGCGAGAAAGCAGCAAAGTCCTATATGGGATTTATTTGAATACGACGGTGAGGAAGATAAAAGATATGAATAAACTAAAACTAATACTAGAACTAAACTAAAACTCAGCATTTAGAAGAAAACAGAAAAAAATAAAAACTACCAAACCTGCTCTAAAAACTAATTAAAACTAACTGAATTAGAGAAAAAAAAGTCAAAACTAACTAAAACTAAACTGTAATGAAAAATCCAAAACTATTTTAACCTTGGTACCGATGCAGACCAACCTGAACAATAAGAACTCCTCCCTCCTCAGAGTTTGGGTTCCACAACAAAATGTGGACGTTTTAAGGTTGTTTATGTGTAATTATTTTTGTAGTTTGACGTGGGAACTTTCTCTGAGAACTTTTCGGAACAGTTCAAAGGTTGGACGCTGCTGAAGTCATAGTTTGAGGACACTATGGTTTAAACGACCAGGACAGAGTAGGTCAGGTGTGTTTACAGAAATAAGGCTGTTTTAGGAGATCAGTGAGTGACATGTCAGAGCCACGCCCCTGATCTAATAAAAACAGGGGTTATTCTTTGTTCCACATACGATAGGATTCACCACTGACTCATTATTCACTGTTCAGATGGGATTAGTTTGACAAAGGTACGTGGGGTTGAGTAAAAACTGCCAGAGGTTTTAGTTCTGTCCAAATGTGCTACGTCATTAACTATTACCAAACGATGTCAGAACAGATTACTGTGACTTTCACCTTCTGTAAAAAGGTCTGACAAAATGAGCCCAGGTAAAACTAACAGACCAGTAGTTCATATGTGCACAGGAAATTAGCCTGAGTAAAATTTACCCAAATTGAAGAAAATTTGACTCTACTCAGATAATATTTGGTCCTTCTCTAAAAAGAGTAAAAGTTACTCTTTGGGTAGAGTTCTCCAAACTCAATCTAGAGCCAAATTGACTGTTTTTGAGGAAAATACTTTTGACTCTGGAAAAAACAAACATTTGACAGGTCCACTCTGTTCTACATAAAATTTGCTTAGAGGTCTTATTTCTGTCTTTGTGCACAAGAAATCAATAGAAGTGAATCCCCAAAGGAACTTTGTGTTGGTAAATGCAAGTTCTGCAAATTGACAGGATTTCAGTTCTGTTCAACATGTTGATGATCATATGAACTATGTTTTCAGGTCAAAAATGTCCAATTTCATCACAATTAATGCTATATTTTCATGTCACAAATGGCCAAGTTCTATTTGAACTGAATTTACCTGAAGAACAAATATTCTATTCTTTTCGATTCCCCAGTTTTTCTTACAAGATTCTATCCTACATATCACATGTTTTATTTTTACAGGTTCAATCTGGAGTATGGTGCTGATCCATCCTGCTTATGTTACGCCAATACATACATTAAGAATGTCATGTCACTTTTTAAATCAACAGTTTTCTAATAATAAGCATTTTTATAAAGAAATAACAATTCTATATTGTTATTTACTCTTTAGTATGATGATGAATTATACAATAAATAATTCTGATCCTAGTTTTTGCACAGGGATCATTAGTGTAAACGGTGACATGGCTGCCGAGCATCAGTATGATGGGATCTGTAACAACCATGTCACATCCGTCCACTGCCACATTTTGTGTTTTTGTGTCAGCTGTTATTGTTTTAGATCCACAATACTAACATTTATGAATAAGAGGAGAACTAGCAATAGTAAGTCTATAAGTTTATTACCAATAAAGTACTGGTACTGACCAGATCATCATGGGTAATGTCACGTCCGTCCACCAGCAAAAGTTTTCACATACACGTGCTATTCAAAATCCAATATTTGTGAAAATAGAGCTTCCACTGTCAAATAATATCAGTAGTCTGTGCACAAATGGATTAGCATTATTTTGACAGTTTTATGCATTTCTTACAACTTTTCTTTTTTTTTCTTTTTTTTTTTATAAAAATGGCCACTCATTTGACCCCCTAAGTAAATTTTAGCCGATATGTATATAGTTTGTAGTTTCATTATTTTTAGGTTTGTTTGTTTGTTTGTTTTTTATCTTCATGCACATTTTTTCTTGAACATTATTCTGTTGCTTCCTTCGCCATTGAACTTCCTCATTATGATATCAATAAAGTCTAATCTAAATAAATAAATAAAACATTTATTGGTGTAGTAATACTAATATTCTCCAGTTTACTGACACTGACCCCCACTTGTCGGACCACCAGACTACACCCACATTTCTAACACACACATTCAACCTTCCAAATAATCCATAAAATGTTCTACTTCTAAAACAGAGGTCCTCAATTCTTGGTTCAGATCCAATCTGCTCTGGGGTTTCATCACTTCTATCATTTATATCCATGTATGATGCAGTGTAATGCTGTTCTAACTTTGGCTACATCTGGGTTCTTATTCTTGTTCTAATTTACTGTCAACACCTTCAAATGTGCGGCGCTAACGTCTCAGTTAGTTCTATTGATCAATTACACAGGGAACAGTTGTTTTTTTGTTATTTTATTGACGAATTGAACATCAATGACAATATTTAAGCCTGTTAGTCAGTGTTTACAACAGCAGGTCCAGAACAGTAGATTTACACAAGTGATGCATCAACAGAATATCCAGGTTTAAAGGGAAGTAAGTGCACTTTACAGATATTCTACACAATAGAAAATATCAAAATGCCAAACTGGATCTAAAACACGTGACATAATTATCATAAATTAATCTTTAGTTAAAAAAAAAAAAAAGCAGTTCCAATTAGGATAAAAAAAACAGAGCTGTATAAAACTGAACTAATCTCCCAAACAGAAAACAATCGTAACATTTCCATCCTGACCTTTGACCCTCAATGTATACACGTTTCTGTACACCACATTAACCCTTTCATGCCTGATGTCCACATTTGTGGACACCCTCAGACCCAGACATGGGTTTACTGTCCACATTCGGACAAGAGTTTCACAGATTTAGCCAAAAAAACCCAAAACAATTGTCCACGCCCAAGGACATTCCATAAAATTTTCCAAAATGCATCTGAAAAACCTGTTGCATCATGATGTTTCTTATTGAATTAAAAACTGCCCAAACTTGTCCTTTCCTGAGTCTGAGGAGGGAAAATATCTTCTGAATAAAACCATATTTAAAAAAATAAAAATAAATTCAAAATGCATTTCAACTTTAGCCTAATTTTTTGAGAAATAAAATCAATCTAAAAAAATCTAGACACTTTTTTTTTCGTAATTCATGCATGAAAGGGTTAAATATGTAACCGTTCGACAAATTCAGACTAAACTGAATACAGCTGCGCTCACAAAGAAACAAACTCAGCTCAAGGGATTCAACATATATACAGACAGCCTCCTATTGGACTGTGATAAAGATACAAAACACAAAACAGTTCCAAAGTGCTTCACAAAAACTAAGGAAGAAAAGAATGTATTGAAGGTAAAAGACACAAAGTTGGAATGGTAGTAAAAGAATCCCAAACCGGTGGGAGGACTATGAGGTGTGTCTGAAAGGTTCCAGGACTAGTGTCCCAGAAGATACATTTACAATCCAAACTACAGGTTTTCCCCTTGGCACTAACCCCCCTGGAGTCTAGAACTGTGATCTCAGCTCTCTGAACCTTTATCCACATGCTTTTATAACCACTGAACCAGGACCAGAAGGATCGACACATGCCAGTGTGTCAGGATGTCCTCCAGCATCTTCAAACTGAACCAGACTTCATCAGCGGTGATGAGTCATGGATCTAAGACTCCAACCCAGAGACCAAACACCAGAGCCTTCAGTGGAAGAGTCCGACTTCACCAAGGCTGAAGAAAGTAAGACAGTCCAAGTCCAAAGTCAAAGTCCTGTTGATCGCATTCTTCTATGTGAGGGCCATCATCCCATCCACCTCCAGGTCTTACCACAGGGTCAGACGATCAACCAACACGTCAACAAAGAGATCCTACGGCATTTGCTTCATTCAGAAGAAGCCAGGGGTGTGGCAGGGCAACTCGTGGCTGCGTCACCATGACAACACGACTGCTCACAACGCCCTGAGCATCGACAGCTCCTGGTCCAGAAGAACATCATCGTGCTGGACCAACCTCCCTACCCACGTGACCTGGCTCTGTGGGATCTTTTCCTCTTCCCCAAGTAGAAGGGGGTCATCAAAGGGACCCGCTTTGAAGATGTGGACAACATAGCTGTGGAGGATCCCAGATAGATCCTTCCAGGAGTACATGGAGGCGTGGCTGAGAAGGCTGGCAAAGGGTGTTATGCCACGTTTCCACTATGTGGAACCGGCTCGACTCGACTCAGTTCGACTTGAGTGAGGTACCAGGTCCTATTCCTGGAGTCTGTTTCCATTACAGAATACTACCAACTTTACAGTACCTGGTCGTCATAGCAATGCGGCGTGTTACTTCCATGTCGTCTGCTCAGAGAGGTGCTGATAAACTCGATCATTGCATGTTGCCTTGTCCAGCACACGCTGAACTTTTACGTCAGCCACCTAATCTTCTCAACCGACCATGATGTAGTTTTGCGGGCTGTCATCATGTGGATGTCGACATATTTACTATAAACTTCCGGATCTATTTTTTGTAAAACGGCAGGTCACAGAGTCAACTCTGACCAATCAGTGGTCTGCAGTGTTTGTACGTCACCTTTTAGTATCTGCTCCCCAGTCTGGGAACCTCAGCAGTGGTGATACCAAACAACTAGTACCAGGTACCACATTCCAGGTCCTTTTTCTTAATGGATACACAAAAAGGTCGAGTCGAGTCGAGTCGAGTCAAGTCGAGTCGGTACCACATAGTGGAAATGTGGCATTAGACTCTGGGGGGGTTACTACGAAGGGGAAAACCTTTGGTTTAAGTTTGAAATACATCTATTGTGACACCAGTCCTAGAACTTTTCGGACACATCTCGTACATACACCATATGAGCCAAAGGACACAAACATCCCCTCATACTTGACCACCTTTCTACCGTCACCAAATGCACCACCTGTTCTCCACAGCTGCACACAAACAGCTCATCTACCTCAGGATGCAGGACGTCTTCTACAGCACACAACAGGACATGTGTTCACTAAAGTCTCCTCTGTCACAGGTTGATGCATGCAAATAATTTTATAAGCAACAGTTGTTTTAGTGGTTTTTGAAATCCTGTTATCAACTGGGCTCCTACACAACCACCACATCTGATGGACAGATGTTTAACAGATGAATCCTTCACCTGGCAGTCAGTGAGCACCAGTAGAGACGAGCACTTCTATGAACTGTGCATCTGCTGTAATTTATCCGGAAGAGTATGACCCAAAACCCTGTTACAACCACCATGAGCACACATCAAACACTTCACAGTTCAAATTTAATTCAAAGGAAATGCTCTTGGAGCTGAGTTGTTAATTATTAAGAATTAAACAAATAAAATGTTAAGACCTTAAACTCTGAAAAGTCCTATTTAACATAAAATAATTGGTATTTAAGGTGTGACATAAATGGAAAAAATTTACTTGAAAAAAAAAAAACAACAACCCTGATCTTTAAAAACAACTGAAAGTGATCGGCTTTAAAAGACAATAGTTAAAATGAAAAACATCTGTTCTTTTTTCTCATATTGTCTCGCTCTATTCTTTGTCCTTATTCACTTTTTGCAGATTTTAATCATTGGAAAAAAAAAAGTATTTTTTGATAAATCATACCTGGAATGAATGACCAGCTGTTTGTGCCCACAACATGAAAAAAACGCTGAAATCGTGTTAGATGAACCTTTGTTTACTTCTGTACATATGGTTCTGTTTATATAAAACACATGTAAGAATGACCCATGTTCCTATTTTATAAAGAAGCAGATATATTGTCAGTATATATTGTCATAGAGTATTAGAAAGGAAGTCCCTCTGAATCTGCAGGGCATCCAGTCCTGAATAAGGTGAAGGACACTGCAGACTGATGTCAGGAAATCGTGTTGTATATCACGTCAGTTCTTATGGCATTTGGTGTGTTATACGTACGCATTTTCAACCTTTGGCGTGTTATTCAATGCCATTTGATAGAGTGTCAATTTACGCCAAGATCCCCAGTTCAAATAACCCTCAGTGCGTGGTATTTGACGGGGCCTGAACATGCATGCAAAAACCTTACAATGCATACAGATAACACGCCAATTAAAAGTGGCGTGTATATTTACACGAGTCATGACACCACGTTGGAAATTGAATACAACAATAGTAGTGCAACATAATGCGGAAAATGCCTGCGGTACAAACTGGCTGATTGAACTTTAAAAGCGTCTGCCATCTCCTTAAACTGACTCCATTAGTTACTTGTGTACAGATCTACATTTTTTCCTTCATTCTCCCAAAGAATTAAAACATTCAGTAAAAATAGCAGGTTTTTTTTACAATTCTCAAGCAAATGGCTATGATTTACATTGTTCCGTGAACCTCATGTTGACGTGCAGATATGATGAATGTGGGAACAGATGGTCTTACTGCAGGAGGAGCATGCTGGATAGGAGCATAAAGACGGAGGTGAGAAGCTGAATGGTGCTGTAGCTCAGAGGGTTACTGCGGCTCAGCTGGGTCAGTTGCTCCGACTCTCGTTTCTGCAGGAATTCCTTGGAATACTCCATGTACCTCTCGACACAACGCTGGGACTTCATTTGGTCAATGAGAGCAGGGTATCCAATCTCCTCGATGCTGACGGTGTCATCATCCTCTTGATTGCTCTGACTGCCCCGATCTTTAAGAAGGTCGGTCTGATTCATGCATCTGTCCATGAATTGTTCGTAAGTCTCTGCTCGTGGCGGAGGCCTGTAGACGTAATCACGGCCGTAATCTTTTTCGTCTGTGGATTGGGAGCCATAATGACGGTACATGTAGTTGTTGTAGTAGTATTCCTCTTGTGGGCTGCGGAAACCAAAATGTGGTCGTGGGAAGCGTCCTATTCCATAGCCAACAGCCATTCCAGCCAAAGCACCCACACCTGCTGCCATCATGGCTTTTTTGGCAAAGCCCTTGGACTGGAGTTTGGGAGCAAAACCATTGTTTGCTGCAGAACGAGCAAAAGCAGACCCACCCATTCCATAATTGTATCCACCGTAGCTTCCTCCACCGTACCGAGGACTGAGGATCTTATTATTTGGGTTCCAGTTTGGGTAACCACCAAATCCTCCGCCAGGGTAAGCTCCAGGATTTGAACCCCAGCCTGGCCCAGTATTTCCTCCTCTGACTGGGTAACCACCTGGACTGCCACCTCCCCAGCCTGGGTAGCCTCCAGCTGCTGGATACTGGTTTGGATATCCTCCTGCGCCTGGATACTGGTTTGGATAGTTCCCTCTACCTGGTTGGTTAGGGTACCCTCCGGCGCCTGGGTAACCACCTCCAGCTGGATACTGGTTTGGATAGTTCCCTCTACCTGGTTGGTTGGGGTACCCTCCAGCAGCTGGGTAACCACCTGCAGCTGGATACTGGTTTGGATAGTTCCCTCTTCCTGGTTGGTTGGGGTACCCTCCAGCAGCTGGGTAACCCCCTGCAGCTGGATTCTGGTTTGGATATCCTCCTACTCCTGGATACTGGTTTGGATAGTTCCCTCTTCCTGGTTGGTTGGGGTACCCTCCAGCGGCTGGGTAACCACCTGCGGCTGGATTCTGGTTTGGATATCCTCCTGGGTTTTGTCTGGGATATCCTCCTGGATTTGTGTTGCCTGCTCCCGGATACGGATAACTTCCACCAGCAGGATATGGATTGGGGTTTTTATTCGGAGTCTGTGGCTGCCGTGGTTTGGACTGTGTTCCACCCCTACTGCTGGTGGATGTGGACTTCCTGCCACCACTGCTGCTACCCTTTTTAGCCAGTACTGACTCAGTGTTCAGAAGGCAGATGATAAAAAGGGACACGAGAGCAACTCCATACAGCCTCCCCATTGTGACCCTAAAAAGAAAAACATTTAAAGTTACTTGATTATTATTTGATCAGTAATTAATAATTCATTTCATTCTGAAATTGTACTTTGATCAACAGTGAACAAAAAGATTGAGACTGATCTCATGAAATCGCGTTGTATGTCACACCAGTTCTTAAGGCATTTGGTGTGTTACACCTACGCATTTTCATCCTTTCGCGTGTTATTCAACGCCATTTTGTCACGTGTTAATTAACGCCAAGATCTCCGGTTCAAATAACCTTAACCCTAACCCCTAACCCCCCCTCCTAACCCTAACCTAAATCTTACCCCTACCTTAATCACAGATGAAGTCATTTTTTAATACTTACCTGGGAGATCCTTGTCAGAGTTTTTAGTGAACCTTTGTGCATTTTTATGATTTTTAGAAAAACAATAATCAGAGGGTTTGTGAGCCAGTGCATTTTTTAAACATATTCCCCTAACTGTAACCCTAACTCTAATCCTAACCCCTCACCCTAACCCTTACCCTTACAATAACTGTAACCCTCTGTGTGTGGTATTTGACATGGTGTGAACATACATGTGGTAAATGTATAATGTGTACAGATAACACAGCAGTTAACGCCAATTGAAAGTGGCGTGTATATTTATGTGAGTTCATGATATCATGTTGAAAAGATCATTCATTAAATAAAGGAAATGGGTGGTATGTAATCCTTTTCATTAAAATATGATCAAAATGTTGAACAAATGATCCAGTGAATTAGTTTATCTTTCTGTTTTTAGTTACAGTCTCCGGACCAGATTTGCCAAACACCACAAAATGGAACAAGAAAAGCACTCGGAGAGCGCAGACCTCCGCCAAGACAGATCTGCCTCCCGTGCGTGTTTGTTTGTTTGTTTGTTAACAAGATGACTCAAAAAGTTATGGACAGATTTTCATGAAATTTTCAAGAAATGTTGATACTGGCACAAGGAAGAAATGATTAAATTTTGGTGGTGATCGGGCCACCCCCAATCACCTGTTCAACATCAGAGGATCTGTGGAAAACCCACCTGACTGCTGACACAGAGACAGTAACCTCTGAAACACTAGAGTTTTTTTTGGCAGAGAAACATCAAACCACTCACAGACATTCATTAATGACCTCATGTCACCCATGGCTGTGGTTAGTCTCATCTAAGGCCTGTGTGTAAACAAACAAATTAAGTTAACTATCAAACCAAACACCACGACATTTTGGTGAATGGCACATTTACTGCATCCACCTCAGAGGAACAGTGTTTGACAGACACAGTGTCCATGTTATAGAAACTAGTTTTACAGAACTATTGGGACTTTCATAGGCTGCCATTTTTTAAAGATATTAATAATAACAAAAAAAGAACTCAGAGAGCGCAGACCTCCGCCAAGACAGAGCTGCCTCCCATGCATGTGTGTTTGTTTGGGCCTAAGGGGGGGAGGGAGCCCCCCCACCCCCAATCACCACCAAAATTTAATCATTTCTTCCTTGTGCCAGTAGCAACATTTCCTGAAAATTTCATGAAAATCTGTCCATAACTTTTTGAGTTATCTTGCTAACAAACAAACAAACAAACAAACAAACAAACATGCACGCACACAAAGCAAAGCGATCACAATACCTCCTGGCGGAGGTAATAACATTAATAATGGATTACATTTCTATAGTGCTTTTCAAGGCACCCAAAGCTCTTTACATTATTTATTCACTCTCACATTCTCACTCTAGTGGAGTTAAACTACATCTGTATCCACAGCTGCCCTGAGGCCCTAACCCTAACCCTGGGGCAGAGTGACGGAGACATGGCTGACAATACACGCCTACGGCCCCTCCCACCACCACTGAACATTCGTATGCATTCATACACCGGTGTGAGTGTGGTGGGTGAAGTGTCTTGCCCAAGGATACAATGGCACGATTAGGACACAACAGGATTCAAACTGCCAACCCTTCAGTTATTGGCCATCCAATGGGGTCTCTGCGACACTCCTTACATCTATTCTACATCGTAAGAGGTCAGAAACGTCCATAAATGCTGTTCTTTCTGTTCCTCAGTGGTTCCAGTAGATATTCCATCAGGTCAGACACAGAAAACACTGTCCTCCTTCATCAGTTGGTGAATAAATAAGGTCATAGAAACATTTCAGCTTCTTTAAAATGGATAAATGAAGCAGAACAACAGTTCATGACTCTGAAACAATGATATTAAATTCTACCTCATTAGCCGTCCCTGATTATACTGTAACAATTTTTTTTATATTTCTGAAAAAGGGGGTGTAATTAATGCTGCCCTTTTTCAGAAAAAAGGGAGAGGCAGAAGTTTACTGATGTATTGCAACTTCAAATTCAATTTGACTTTGGTCATGTAAAAACACAGGAGTGGCTAAAGTTATTATAAAAAACACCCATATTATTATGAACCATCTACTCAGAGTTTTGACAACACATGGGACAGTCAGCTGTGTGACATCACAGGTATGCACACCGTCAGAGGTCAGAGCAGACAAAGTACTGACTAAATCACATATCACCTACACATGAGGGAGTGACCTTATCTGACTTAATGGACCCATGAACACTACACAGCTGTGAGAAAGTAACAGAACAGGAAAACAGCTCAGGAACATCAGGAACAACATTTAGAAAAACCCACTGGTGGTAGAAGAACTCTGCTGGGCTCCAAAACCACAGTCAGAGTAACAGCTGTTTGTCTGATAAATGGGACTGATGAGGTTAATTATATTTTCCAGATACTAAAACTGCAGAACCTGCACCTGCTGGGATGTGCTCCTATAACGGAAATATTCCTTCTTATTGTCATAGCTTTATTAATCGTACTTCTGCTGCTTTGGCCTGTGGTCCAGCAGAATGAAAACAGAGAAGACCGATTCTACTCTGACTGATAAGTCGACTATTAGACTTGGACGATACAGAAGAGAAGTTTGATATGGACTCATCCAGACTGATTTGGACCACACCGCTATGTAGACCTGCTAAATATGAGGCAGGGGACAGAAAGAGATATTTTATTATGTTCTGTTGTGTGTGTTCTGTGTGTTCTGTTCTGTTGTGTATTGGTTGCAGCCACGCCCCATGTGTTCCCAGTACCATTCCTTGACTCAGACTCCTTCTTTCCAATGATCCTGGGATCTAATCACTCCTAATTATTAATTAATCGGACCCTATAGTTTGCTACTGTCCAACCACTGCCCTATCCCCTTACAGTTCTACCAGGACCTGGACATTGTATAAAGTGACTAATGACATCACAGACTTGAACTAGAAGCACTCGGAGAGTGCTGACACCCCCCCCCCCCCCCCCCCCCCCCCCGATGTTTGTCTGTCTGTCCGTGTGCATGATAACTCAAAAAGTTATGAACAGATTTGGATGAAAATTTCAGGAAATGTTGATACTGACACAAGGAACAAATGATTAAATTTTGGTGGTGATCGGGGGTGGGGTGAGGGGACACGGATCTGCCTTGGCGGAAGTCTGCACTCTCTTTTCTAGAAAAGCACTCGTACAATGCAGAAAAAAAAAAAAAACAACTTCCTAATATAAATCTGCATTGAGTTGACAGAGACAATCCCAATCCATAGCAGACAAACTGTGACAAACTTTCATAATTCATAGTTTGAGTTCTTGTTTGTTCAGTATTAATTGTCAGCCTTGTAAATCCAAGCTGGACTGACTGTACATATCCTGACCAAAGAAAATCAAATTCTCACTTTGTGCAGTAATCTACACCTGTCTTTTCTGCCTTCGTCCATAATAATATACATTATATAGCCTAAATGTCCTCTAAAATTAACCTGGATTTGAAACAGAGTATTGAAAACTATTACAAGATCAAAAACAAATTAATTTTAACAAAAAAAAAAAAAAGTCTCTGTTTTGAGTGTCTGGGGTCGACAGAAATTTGTGATGTTAAAATGGAGTCAGGAGTAAAAAAAAAAGGTTGGAACCAGTGATTTAAACACATATAAAATCACCAGTGATTTTTCAACAGTGGTCATTTTTGTCAAACACCCTGCCTTGAATATTTACTTCAATTCCCAAAATGCAGCTGTGACAGAATAAAGAGATATTTAAAAAAAAAAACAAAAAAAACAGTAGTGTGTAATTTTCATGTCCTTTTTACTGTTACATGTGGATTTATGTATAAAAGTAATATAAAAATGTGTTTTATCTGAAAAATAGTTTCTCTTTTATCTCAGTAAATATTTATTTTTTTAAACAAACCCCAAGTTCTTCCAAACCTGCTTCAGAACATTAGTCTACATCTATTTGAATGTTTAACCCTCTGTCCTGTTTTAGGACCAGTTTAACTGAAATACACATGTATATATCGGCTAAAATTTGCTTAGAGGTCTTATTTCTGTCTTTGTGCATAAGAAATCAATCTAAGTGAATCCCCAAAGGAACTTTGTGTTGGTAAATGCAAGTTCTGCAAATTTACAGGATTTCAGTTCTGTTCAACATGTTGATGCTCATATGAACTAGAAGCACTCGGAGAGCGCAGACCTCCGCCAAGGCTGATCAGTGGCGCCCCCCGTGGGCCCCCCCACCCCCGATCACCACCAAAATTTAATCATTTCTTCCTTAGCCCATTTCCAACAAACCCTGAAAATTTCATCCAAATCTGTCCATAACTTTTTGAGTTATGTTGCACACTAACGGACAGACAAACAAACAAACAAACAAACAAACAAACAGACAAACAGACAAACAAACAAACAAACCCTGACAAAAACATAACCTCCTTGGCGGAGGTAACTATGTTTTCAGCTCAAAAATGTCCAATTTCATCACAATTAATGCTATATTTTCATGTCACAAATGGCCAAGTTCTATTTGAACTGAATTTACCTGAAGAACAAATATTCTATTCTTTTAGATTCCCCAATTTTTCTTACAAGATTCTATCCTACATATCACATGTTTTATTTTTACAGGTTGCAATATGGAGTATGGTGCTGATCCATCCTGCTTATGTTACACCAATACGTACATGAATAATGTCACACGTCACTTTTTAAATCAACAGTTTTCTAATAATAAGCATTTTTATAAAGAAATAACAATTCTATATTGTTATTTACTCTTTAGTATGATGATAAACTATACAATAAATAATTCTGATCCTCGTTTTTGCACAGGAATCATTTGTGGAAACGGTGACATGGCTGCCGAGCATCAGTATGATGGGATCTGTAACAACCATGTCACATCTGTCCACTGACACATTTTGTGTTTTTGTGTCAGCTGTTATTGTTTTAGATCCACAATACTAACATTTATGAATAAGAGGAGAATTAGCAATAGTAAGTATATAAGTTTATTACAAATAAAGTACTGGTACTGACCAGAGCATCATGGGTAATGTCACGTGCATCCACCAGCAAAAGTTTTCACATACATGTGCTATTCAAAATCCAATATTTCTGAAAATAGAGCTTCCTCTGTCAAATAATATCAGTAGTCTGTGCACAAATGGATTTGCATTATTTCAACACAGTTCTATGCATTTCTTACAACTTTTTTTTTTTTTTTTTTTTTTTTACAAAAACGGCCACTCATTTGACCCCCTAAGTAAATTTTAGCCAATATAATTTTTATAGTATTGCTCATTTGTTGCTCAGAACAACTGGAACATTCAATAATTTCTCCTGGGATTAATAAAATCTGATTCTGATAACCAATAAATAAATGAATGAATGAATGAATGAATGAATGAATGTATGTGATTTAGGTGGTTTCCATCTTCAGATCTTACACTGACAGGGTAAATCCTGCGGTTTAATACACCAGACCTATAACCCCTTCTGCACATGCTCATTCAAAACGGACACAAAACATGGAGAAAAAAATAAAATAAAAAATACACATAAAAAAGGAGTAAGTGTATATTTGAACAGATCCCTGCAGAGCTAATGGACCAGTGCACAGGCCTTATTTCTGTTATAGTACAGCTGTGATCATAGAATATCAGATCTGTGTTGTATCCGCAGGGGCCTGTGAGAAAACACACACACACACACACACACACACACACACACACACACACACACACACACACACACGATGGTTCTCATCCTCCGGTCTGTTAACGGAACACCAGTGTGTGTGTGTTTGTGTTCTTTGCTCTTTGTCTCCTGCTGTTGTCTGGCTCTTGTGTCCATGACACAGCCTCAAAATAACAAACAAGTGGATGAAGCGGCCAGTGACGTCACATCATTTGTTCTTATATAACGTGTGTCCAGAGTATAGACGGCTCCATCTTACCGTCCGGTCCCGTCTTTATCCGTCCGTTTTGGTGTAAATCCAACAGCGGTGTCCTGTCCTCTGGTACCGGGGCTCTGGTTCCGCAGATCCGGAGGCTTCGTCTGACTCGGGTGTGCTCGTTTTGATGATGCACAGCAAGTGCCCGACGACCAGGCGGGGGCACGCCTGGCTATGACGTCATGACGCTCTCATCTGCTCCGTAGTTCCCGTAATTTTTTATTATTATTTTTTTAATTTTATTTTTTAATTTAACCCTTTGATGCATGAATTATGAAAACCTTAGTCAAGATATTTTTTCCTGATAATTTTTTATTCCTCTTTAAGCATGAAAAAAACAATGTCATTGAAATTTTTTGTGAACCTGTTTTTTATGGGGTTTCAAAAATATCTACCCAGCTGGACAGCATGTGTTTAATTTTTGAAGAAAAGAAACATGTATTTAACTCTTTCATGCATGAATTATGAGAACCTTAATCAAGATTTTTTTTATTCCTCTTCAGGCATGAAAATAAACAATTTGATTGATTTTTTAATGAACATATTTTTCATGGAGTTACAAAAATGTCCACTCAGCTGGACACCATGAGTTTAATTTTAGAAGCAAAGACACGTGTATTTACTGATATACTGTGTGAAAACTATGAAATTAAAATGCTGCTAATCTGATGTTTTCTCACATTTTAGCATACCTGCATGGAGGTAATATGCAAAAATAAATAAATAAAGTTTTGTTAAAAAAAAAAAAAAAAAAACCTATCTATTACAGTCTAATAACAATTAGCAATTCTTTTTACACTCAAACATGCTACTGCAGATCAGGTTTATCTAGAACAGCACAGTTACAGTAATGGTATGAATTTCAGTCTATGGGATGAAGTATAAGTGTCCACTGTGTTGGCTGATACGGAACTAAAACAACAAAATCCATGTTTATTCAAGAGAACCCCTTTGAACAGCTGTCCACTGTAGTGATCACTATGCATGAAAGGGTTAAACTACAATATCAGAAAGTGATATACTGTGTGAAAACTATGAAATATTTTTTTAAATGTAGCTAATCAGATTTTTTCTTACATTTTATCATACTCTAATACAAGTTATTACTCACTTCATGGACATAATTTATTTATTTATTTTTTATTTTTTTTACTTTTTGTGTTAGAAAACTGTTAATTACAGTCTAATAACAAATAGCAATTGATTTACTCTCAAACATGTTACTGCAGATCAGGTTTATCAAGTATTTATCAGTAATTGTGTGAATTGCAGTGTATGACATGGTGCATAAGCATCCACTGTATTGTCTGATATGCAACTAAAACAACAAAACCCATGAATAAACAAGAGAACAGCTGTAGAATAACTGTCCACTGCAGTGACCACTATGCATGAAAGGATTAAATAACAAAACATGTAACACTAGATGTACCAGGGTAATGTACATAGGTGTATGTGTTACAGAAATCTACTGTTTCAACAGCCTTGTCATTTTTCGAACTGGTCATGACATTAACCCTTTCATGCATGAATTATGAGAGTTTTAACCCATAAAGAGCCAGAGTTACTTTAGTGTCAGGTCCCAGATTAATGTTTCTGTAGATTTCACCTTTCTTAACTGATTAATCACCATTTATTATTCTATCATCAGTATTTTGTGGGGTTTTTTCAGTGTAAATCCTGTATTTTCTATATTCTATTCACTGATCATGTAGATCACAGGCGTCAAATCCGGCCCACCAAAGGGTCCAGTCCGGCCCTTGGGATGAAGTTTTGAAATGCAAAAATTACAGTGAAGATATTAACAATGATTTTAGTTCAGGTTCCACATTCAGACCAATTCAATCTCAAGTGGGCAGGATTCAGTAAAATACTATTATAATAATCTATAAATACTCACAACTCCAAATTTTTCTCTTTGTAAATGTAAATATTTTCATGTATTTACGCTAAAACAAAGCATAATTTCACCAAAAAATGTGAATAACCTGAACAAATATGAACAACCTGAAATGTTTTATGAGAAGTAAGTATAATTTTAACAATATTCCGCCTGATATTCAATATTTTGTGTGTTTGCAGACCCACTGTGATCTATAAGTTATAATGTACATGTAAAAACGATAAACTGAAGCATAATATTGTTAAAATTACACTTATTTTTTGAGTTTGTTCATTTTATTCACATTGTTTGAAAGGATAGTTTGTAGATATAAACATTTTCATTGTTTAATTTTACTTATTCTAATACGCAGAGAAAAGTTTGGAGTTGACATTATTTATATATTATTATGTTATTATTTTACTGGTTCGGCCCACTTCAGATCAAATTTAGCTGAATGTGGCCCCTGAACTAAAATGAGTTTGACACCTCTGATGTAGATTTTCATTAAAGCTCAGATTAAAGTTGATCAGAAACAGATCAAACTGAATAAACAGTGTCTTTTTCAGTCCAATCTGTCATTAACTGAACATAAACCCAGTGTGTCCATCCACTGTCATTGATCCAACTCCATGGGTTTTACTGGGAAATCAATGTTGGAGAAAATGACGGTGTTTCCACTACGGAGCCTCTGAACGTCCAAATATGGTCATATCTGATGACCATGAAAAGATGAAGAACTGTATTTTACACCAATTATTGACATGGATTGATAGGATTAGTGGATCAACAGGAATTAAACAGTTCAGATCAGTAGATGGTGTTTGGGACTTTAAGGGTTAATGAGGTGTTTTTCCTCAGTGTTTTTATTCTTCTTTAAACATGAAAAAAAAAAAAAAAAAATGTGATTAAACATTTTTTCCTGAACCCCTTTTTCCTGGAATTGTAAAAATGTCCACTCAGACTCCATGGGTTGGATTTTTGAAACAAACAAACATGTATTTACTGATAAACTGTGTGAAAACTATGAAATAAAACCATGTTCAATGCAGCTAATCTGATGTTTTCTCCCATTTTAACTCTAATACTAGTTATTATTCACTTCATGGAGATAACACGAAAAAAAAAAAACTTTTTGTTTAAAAACCCTGTTAATTACAGTCTAATAACAATAACAAACAACTGATTTCCACTTAAACATGTAAGTGTAGATCAGGTTTATGAAGAACAGTAATGGTCTGAATGTCAGTATATTATGGGATGGTGCATAAGCGTCCACTGTGTCAGCTGATCTGGAACTAAAGCAACCAAACACATGAATAAACCAGAGAACAGCTGGAGAACAGAGGAACCCTGGACTGAACACTATGCATGGAAGGGTTAAAGTACAGTTTATTTCTGTTTGGAAAAAGAACAAAGGGGTTTTATTCATAAATGTACTTTTATGAATACAAATGTTGCTAAAAACAAAAACAAATTTATCTAAAAATAACATTTTCCTTTTCTTTTAGTGTAGTTATGAAAACCAAAAACATCCTTTTTCCAAAGTTAAATCAAACCTTTGGTAAATGATCAGTGATGAACCAGCTGAGGTCTGCTCATAGTTTTATGGTAGAACAGTAATAAAAATAAAAATAAATAAATGAACAACTGTTTGTAGATCCCAGTTACAAAAAGAGCCATTCATATTAATGTCCGTTTGGAACTTCTGAATATAATGATTATCTGGGTCATATTTGTGTATTGTAGTACGGATCGTATTAAATGGAAGATGAATGTGCAACTTTGACTAGCTCTAAAATGTCAGATGAACATCATAAATCATACATCATGAACCAAAATGGAAAAGACGAAGAGAAAATGTAATGTTGTAAGTTGTTTACTTAATCTTTGCATTACAAGTTATATTCTGAGGTATTTTTCCGACTGTATCTTGTATTTTTATTTCAGAGGTACTGAACAGTCAGGTTTGGTTCGTGTTTGTGTGGTTTTGATGAACTCACACCTGTCTGTGCTGAACTTGGAGAAAAAGTCAGATGCAATGACAAAGATCTAATTTTACAGCTTTAGAAATTAATTGTTGTAAAGAGAGTCGAGCAGAAAAACCAGATTATGAACCTGGGGATTTTTTTGTGGTCAAGAAATGCTAGCCTAATTGTGCAGGTGTTAAGCAACATGCGCTTTCTGAAACTCTTTGTGGTTAAAATATGCAGTTGGTTTAATTGACAGGTGTCCAGGGTGCTTGTTAAACTCAGGTGACCTTTCAAATGGGCTTTTCTTTGAATTAGCTTATGGAGTGACTGACATGTTCTGCCAATATAATATTAATATTAACCAATAATGTGTAGCATGAATTATGACACTGAAAAGTTGGAGACTCCGAGAGTCACTGAAGACTATAAAAAGTCATAAAGGAAACTCTTTTTTTGGCTTTTCTTTTTTCTCTCTGTGACAAATAGTGTGTTTGATGCCAGACTATCTGATAATTGACTTCTTTCTTTTTTGTAACTTTTTCTATTTTTGCCAGAAGCAATAAATCAAGCTTTCTTGAACTTTTTAAAACCTCAAACCTTCTTTTTGGTGAATTCTTCATTTCTCCTGGTTTGGTCCTTCCATCCGAAACATAACTGGTGGGTTAATTTGAAAAACGCAACCACCCTCTGGGGCAATCCGGATAATTTGAGCTGGACTCCATTTTACGGAGTATTTGTAGTAAGGTAGAGAAACACCGGGTCATGTATTTCGCAAGAACACGTAGTTTAAGTCAGGGCAAAGCAGAAATAGTTGCTTGGTGTATAAAGATTTTTTGACGCAGTAGTTCATTAACTGAAATAAATTGTGTTTTTTGTGATTTACTGTTATTGGCGTGTTTACAGTATAATTATGTAAGATTATCCTTAACCTTATTTAATAGTAATAGTGTCCATGCTGTTTGTCTCAGCTCCACTAGTAGGGGCTTCCAAAGCCCAGGTGCATCAGAACAGAAGGTGTGTCCCCCCCATGGGTGGAAACATGAAGGAGGAGGCTGCCTGAGGGAGCAGGTGGAGGTTTACTGTCACATGACCTACTGTAGGTATGAGGGGGCGTGTCCATTGATGCATTTATGGTGAGGAGCATCAGTCTGGACAGAAACACATAGTCAGTGCAGTGAAGACAGGATGGAGGTCATGAGGTCCAACTGTCTGACACACATTAGGGTTCTGTCTGCACTGTTCTGAGTATACCACAGCCTTTGAAACTGTGTAGGATTAAATATGTGTGTGAGGGGGTCTCCACATGTTTTTACAGTTGGTATTATTGGTGAAGTAAATATTAATATTGGTAAATATTAATAATATTAATATAAGGGGTAGGAACAACAACAATATTGTTTTTGGTTGAGTTTGTTTGATTGTTTACACTTTAGTAGCAAATCTACTGGTTGAATTCAGACCTAACTGGGTTTATAGATTACCAGTAACCCAGAATAGATGTGATTACATTTTGGGAAAAGTAGGTTAAAGATAGAATTTTTAAGACTTAAAAAAAAAAAAAAAAATCCCATTTACTTATAATGGGTGAAATTTCAAATGTCTATAAAAACATCAATTTTATTATTATTATTATTATTATTATTATTATTATTATTATTAATAATAATAATAATAATAATACATTTTATTTATAGACGCCTTTCTTGACACTCAAGGACATCATACGATAAATAGGGGAGAACAAAACAAGCAATAAAATAGAATAAAAAGTAAAAGGCAGGTTAAAAATTGGTCAATACAATTGTGGTCTCAAAGAGAAAGTGGCCCATTTAGTTTCAATTTCCTTCAAACTTGTCACATATATAGAGACAGTTGATAAGACATCAGCACATGCATAGACACAATGACATCAGCTGAATCCATGACAAAATAAGATACAATATGTATGAGGGGCGGGGTTTGTTGTGCCTGGAACCACCTGTTCTATTATTATTCTTTTGTGATGATGAGAAACATGTTTTTCTTTCTGTAGTCGGTTGAACTGTGGTTCCTATTATAAGTCTATGAATTATGCATGGTCATCCATTTTGTAGCTGCACTTCCACAAAATGATCTTTTGGCCAAAAACATATGCAAACATCATCTGGGATGGACAGTATAGGGACATATTAACAAGTAGAAACCAAAGATGAAGCATTTCTACTCATCGAACCAGCAGGTTGGCAGAAGAAGAGGATTAGACTGACCCCTGTCTGTAACTGGGCTCACTGCTACTACTGAGGCCAAACACATCCTTTAGATTTGTACACACACACACACACACACCCTCACACACACACACACACACACACACACACACACACACACACACACACACACACACACACACATCAAAAATTAATTTTTATGTGAAGGTTCTACACATTTTGGTCAGAAGATGCCACTTCCAATAAAATATATTTACATCACAGTGACTATAGCAGTGGGTATGTTTTTATATCCATTGGGCATGTTAGTGCATGGTGGTATTTTTATTTTTTTTTATATTTATTTCATAACTGTTGCCTGAAAAATGCTCTCTGAAATATTAATCAAACATTCATGTATGTTCATGTATGTATTTTTGTGCGTCTGTGTTTTAAAATGAGTACAGGAAGTTGTTTTGAAGGAATTCTAGAGCTGGATACATTTGACATGGTGTATATTCAGAAGGAAGGAGAAGAATCCAAGGGTTTAACAGAACCAAGGATGATGGGTGCACTGTCTGGTGTTTTGAGCTGTACCACCCTCAAACGACACATGGTTCATCCATGGCACAGGTGTCAACCATGCGGTCCGGGGGCCAAAACTGGCCCACCAAAGGGTCCAGTCCAGCCTGTGGGACGAATATGTGAAATACAAAAATTACACTGAAGATATTAACACTAAATGGAGTCAAAATCATTTTAGTTCAGGTTCCACATACAGACACATACTGTCCAATTAGATCTCAAGCAGTGGTGGCTGCTCGTCTTTCAGACAGGGGAAGCTCATTGTCATCTTACATCAAAAAAATGGTCAAGTTATTTAAACATAAATTTGGCCCTCCCTTCCTAAAATTAAGAAAATGGTCAGTGACCTTATCATACCAAGTACGCGTCTTTTCCAGGGACTTGATAGCCAGTTCACTCAAACTCGAACAAGAAATGATTAAATTATGCAACTGAGACAAGAAAACGTTGAAATTATGTTAAATTGAAACAAGGAAGTACAATGAGTGTGTTTTATTTACAGTGCAAGAAATGAACGAGTAATTTCGTAGTGGTTTCTCTCTCGATTTCACAGCAGAATGTGTGACGGTATTAAACTGAGCTCTGTCAAGTGAAGGAGTAGATCTCAAAATAGCTGTCAATCAAACGCGATTCAGCCTTTCGACTGATCCTCCAATCAGCACATGGAAGCCCGGTGTCCAGCCCAGCCGAGCTCCGCCCACAGCTCCATTCACCCCCAGAGACACTGAACATCCAGGGGCGGGACAACATCGTGGCATTTATCCAATTACCGTCCAGTTTTGAGGCAATGAAAAAAACTGTTCCACTCAGTCCCACTGAAGTGCATGGACGCTGAGCGTCTACGGACAAATGCACTGAGCAGAGATGGAATGAGAAAACAGAGACACGGGAATGGAGGAGAAGTGAACAACATTGAGTCCGTTGATTTGAGATAAAGCTGATTCTGAACGAACTCGTCTTTGAGATGAACGTGTTCTAACACATTTGTAGTCAATGAAATGTCAACATAATCGTACATATTTGACCATTTAATTTTCGTAATTTTAGGGGAAGCTGAGCTTCCCTTGCGGTCTTTGAGAAATCGCCTCTGATCTCAAGTGGGTCAGAACCAGTAAAATAGTATCATAATAACATTTAAATAATGACAACCACAACTTTTCTCTTTGTTTTGGTGTAAAAAAAGAAAAATTATATGAAAATGTTTACATTACCAAACTATACTTTTACAAAAAATGAGAATAACCTGAACAAATATAATTATCTGAATAGAAGTAAATTCAATTATACCCATATTCTACCTGTTATTAAATGTTTTGTGTCATTTTAAAGTAAGTTGTGATGCATGTGTGTAAATGCTAAACCGAGGCAGAATATTGGTAAAAGTGCACTTGTTTTTCTTAAGACATTTCTAGTTGTTCATGTTATTCAGATTTTTAATGAAACTTTGCAGATGTAAACATTATCATGATATAATTTTACTTTTTTCACTGTTATTATTGGACTGGTTCGGCCCAGTTCGGATCATATAGGTCTGAATGTGGAACTGGACTTGGACCCCTGTCCTGGTCCACGGTGTGGATCTGCAGCTCCGGTGTTTCCTGTGGAGCTGAGGCCTGCTCTCTGATTGGCTGCCGCCGGGCCGCTGGTGACGTCATGGTTGTAAACTGAAGTACCCGTATGTACTTGCAGCTGGTCTCCGGGACACTGGAGCAACATGTCGGGAAGGAGAGAACCGAGCGGAGGAAGTGCGTCCATGAAAGGCACAGCTGACACTTAAAAGCCCTCCGAACCCACAGGACCGACACCGGCGTTTGGACCACTTTTACGGAACCACTGGGACTGCGGTGTGATTGGACGGAACCGGGCCGGTGCGGGTCGCATGGGCGGATAAACACGAACAGAAGACCGGCAGACGATCAGAAGTGGCCCAGTAGGGAGGCACCAGGGCCGGGTACAGAAGAGGGGCAGCGCGTGGGTCGGAGCAGGTTCGGCCGGTTCTGTTCAGGGGATGCTCTCCGTCCTGTCCTATGGCAGACTGGTGGCCAGGGCTGTCCTGGGGGGACTGTCCCAGACGGACGGCCGGGACTACAGCCTGATCAGCGCCAGTTATGGCTTCGGTAAAGACTTTCGGAAGGGGATCCTGAAGAAGGGCATGTGTTACGGAGACGATGCGTGTTTCATAGCGAGACACCGAACCGCAGATGTGTTAGGTAAGAAGTGTGGTTGTGTGGACCTGTAAGAGTCCGGCAGGTCCGGACACTGACCCCTGGGGTTCGGGTGACCTTCACTGGGCTAACCTACACGTGCACCGAGCGTCAGATGAAAACACAGCCCCCACCCCACCCCCCGGACACGGAACCACAAGGTTTCCATCCTTTTAATGTTAACCATGTGCGTTTAACAGAACTGAACCAGGACTTAGGTCTACAAACCTACACCTTTTACTATAAAACTGTAATTTTGTCTTTAAAATCGAAACTGAGGTTATATGAACAGGGTTTCACCTGAAATAACCAGTGACCTTTCACCTACATGGGCTTCAGGTGACGAACACAGCGCGAGAATGTAAGAATAAAGCCCCCCCAAATGAAGAGTTATATTTAAGGAAGACTTCCACGAAAAAGAGACTCTCAGACAAAGACTCAGAATACACAGAGCAATGTCTGATAAAGGTCAGAATGGTTGAGCATGGAGGCGGCCATGTTGCTAAGAACACACGAGCTAAGGCTGCTAGCTTTCACTTTTAGTTGCTAGCTTTAGCTTTAGCTGAGCCTTTTTGCTTTGTCCTCGCCGCCCAGCTGACTGAGGCTGACATGACGCACCACGTGGCTCTGTTATTATATGCTGTACGTTTTACACCAAACCTGCCGTGAGAAATACTGAGGTCAATTATACAAAATAAAAGTAATCAGTACGGCCTCCTCATATAAACTCTAGCAGAATGGTGAAGGGATTTAAGGGACTGGGGGGGGGGGGGGGGGGGGGGTTATCACCTGCTCTGTTAAATGGATCAATAATTTGTCTTAATAAAGGTCTAGTTAAATGTAGAAGTGACAGTTCTGTTACTTTTCAAACCCATGGCGCTAATATTTTCTCCTGGTTTAATGATGAGGACTTTGTAAGTACTGGCTGATGTTTGGTGTCTCCTCAGTTTTAAATGTCTTCCTTGTCCTTCTGTCTCAGGCGTAGCTGATGGTGTAGGGGGCTGGAGGGACTATGGGGTGGACCCGTCTCAGTTCTCTGCCACCCTCATGAGAACCTGTGAGCGTCTGGTGAAGGAGGGACGCTTCACTCCCTCTAATCCAGTGGGTATCTTGACCTCTGGATACTATGAGCTGTTGCAGAACAAAGTGCCCCTGCTCGGTGAGTCCACATACACACAAACAGCACATATGGTTTCATGCATATTACCATTAGTATCCATGTGAAAAAACTATACTCAGACAATTCAATAACATGCCTACAGGATGATTCAGACTGTGAGCAGTTATTCTGGAGTGGTAAAACTTGTAATTAGATTACTCAACAGACATTTTCTCTATTTATATTGTATGCCCTGCAGGAGTATTTTTGCTTCCTAAGTTATTAGAAAAATGTGTGAAAGCAGGAAATACAGAAAGGCAGCATGCATGCATACAAGATGAAATTATTCCACATTACAACCATTTGTCTTTTTGTATTAAATTGTGCATGTACCAAGTGGCAGCGGTGATTGTACCTTATTCTATAGATTTATATTAACTGACGTGGAAACAAAACTGACTGTTCCGTGATGTGATACCCATGAGATAACTACGGAACTTGATCATGCAGCTTTTTTTTTGCACTTCTGGAACTTGAAAATTCAAACTCAAGCCAGTGACCTCACAGCAATGATGAACATTTGTGTTTTTGCACATGATGAGTATTTTTCTGTTTATCAGAGCTTTAAGAAGGATCTGTCTGTAAAGAGCACAACAAGACATTAAAACCACTGTGGAGCATGTTGAACGAGTGCCTAAGGTCACATGACTTCAGACCCTTGGCTCCCACTGAAGGTTACTTGTGCTTACCGAAGTCCCTCAGTCCTGGGAGTCACCAAGGCCTGTGTGTTTCTGTTTCTTTATTAAATAATAATCTCCCTGGTACAGGAACATCTCAGTCATCAGTCAGGTGTATATAAAGTACTGTGTTCTAGTTGGGTACCATTCTGCTGTTTTTAATGACTGACTTTTCCACTGTGGGGAAAGCAGGTATCCCAGCTGTTTCCCTCCTCATACTCATTCATACTGGACTTTTTCTGAGGTTAAACTCTTATTGTTCTTACCCCTGTAGGCAGTAGTACAGCCTGTATTGTGGCTCTGGATCGGCGGAGTCATCGGTTACACACATGTAACCTTGGAGACTCAGGCTTCCTGGTCGTACGAGGAGGAGAGGTGGTTCACCGCTCAGATGAACAACAACACTACTTTAACACGCCGTTCCAGCTGTCCATCGCCCCCCCAGGAGCTGAAGGGGTCGTGCTCAGTGACAGGTTAGTTCCTTC
Source organism: Sphaeramia orbicularis (assembly GCF_902148855.1). Taxonomy (NCBI): domain Eukaryota; kingdom Metazoa; phylum Chordata; class Actinopteri; order Kurtiformes; family Apogonidae; genus Sphaeramia; species Sphaeramia orbicularis. The sequence continues at coordinate 79,062,106 of NC_043968.1, forward strand.
TCCTCTTAAATACTGTAGAAACAGTGATGGGCAGATGAAGCTTCATCAAGGGTTGAAGCCTTTCATCACATTCCTTCACTCCAGCACAAAGCTTCATGAGGCTTCATGTGCTCTACTACGTCATCTGCTGGACAAATGTTGTATTATAGGCAAAAATATCAGTTGACATAAACTTAAAGTGTGTGGTATTTCACAAAAAACCTGTGAATGAAACTGTCAGCAAAATAAAGAAGTATGGATGTATTATTATTTTTATTATTATTATTATTATTATTATTATTATTATTATTATTATTATTATTATTATATAGTGTGTATGTTGGCATATCAGCATTATTAGACTGAAAAATACTGGAATTATGGAAAATGGAAACGGTCATTTCCAGTGGGGTTTGGGCAGTGAATATGTCTGTGTGGAGAAATGGGATCCAAATGATCCCACACTGGGAACGTCCTCCTCCTTCTTATCAGCTCCAGATCCAACACACTAATGTTGTTGATTGTCAACACACAATTAGTCAGAGTCAGAATGGGAGAAGAATGGGAGGGAGCTCCACAGCGTTTCACAGTCCCATTTATTTCAAATTGTGCACCGAATCACTTTCTGAACCAGGTGGGGGGTGTGGTCGGCTGGCGAGGCTTTGGACATCACCGCATACATCATTGATCCAAACCTCGACACACATTTCACATAGCACTGTCTGGGTTATGGACACATGCTTCAAAGCCTTGATACAGAACACAGAAGACGGGTCAGACGTTGGAAGAGTGTTAAGTGTTACTTGTGGTTTTCAGTCGTTACGGAGCGGAGGTTCAAGAACATCACACAGTTCAGTAAACGACACCTGAGTCACTGGGAAATTCTGGATCCACAACTGGTCGGTGAATTCCCGCTGTCCAATTGTGTCCCATAAATCCATAGTGCGTGTCCATAAATCCAGACTTTTCCTTGGGTTGATTCTCCGTTCCCTTCTTCTGTAGTTGAAGACAGTCAGTGCAACAGCAGTAGATGAACCGATACTACAGTGGCAACACTGTGGAGGTTTGGATCCAACTGAGTCAAACATCTGCCTTAGACCAGAACCAGAACACAACTAGACAGGACTGGACCACAATCAACAAATGTGGACAGATGGGACTGGACTAGAATCACACAGCAGAACAAAACACTGTTTAATGGAAACACCTACAACGCAGGTGTCAAACACACGGCCTGGGGGCCAAAACCGGCCCGCCAAAGGGTCCAGTCCGGCCCCTGGGATGAATTTGTGAAATGTAAAAATTACACTGAAGATATTATAAGTCAAGGATGTTCAATCTAAAGTGGGTCAGACCAGTAAAATACTATCATAATAACCTATAAATAATGAAAAAAGCTAATTTTTTCCAAAAAGTCAAAAAAGTAAAATTACACAAAAATGTTTACATTTACAGACTGGCTTTTCACAAAAAATATGAACAACCTGAAATGTCTTAAGAGAAGTATGTAGTATTTTAACAATATTCTGCCTATTATCAAATGTTTTGTGTATTTGTAGATCCACAATGATCTGTAAGTTGTGATGCACATGTATGAATGATAAACTTAGGTGTAATATTTTTAAAACTACACTTTTTTTTCTTAAGAATTTTCAGGTTGTTCATATTTGTTCATGTTAGGTTCAAGTAGAGTTCGTAGACATAAACACTTTAATTACGAAATTTTACTTTTTTCACTCAAAAATATAGAGAATTTCTAAGTTCTTATCCTATTATTTACATTATTTTACTGGTCCGGCCCACTTTATTTCATATTAGGCTGTATGTGGCCCCTTAACTAAAATGAGTTTGACATCCCTGACCTACAAGGACAAACTGGACCGGGTCCAAACTGGACAAACTGGACCGGGTCCAAACTGGACACATATGGTTTTTATTTAAACTGTCCTTAAACCCAGTTATAGACACAGACCAACGGGCTCTGGTAGACGTAGGTAGGACAGGCTGTTTCCAGTCAGTTCTCAGATGAAGTGCTTTATTTTAAATAGATGTATGGATCTCTGGTGTGTCTTTCTGTCCCCATTAGGTTTTAAACATGATATTTTTAGAAACAGTTTGAGGGTTTTCTTTCTCCTCATTCAAACATACTGGACCTGTCTGATTAAACTTCTGTCTTGTTGTTCTAACACTAGCTCTGGTGTTAGTTGCTCCTCTATTGACATATTTTCTCTTTACCCTGTCTGTCCTCTAGTCCTGAAGAGGCCGACAGCTCGTCCTTCGATGTGCAGCTGGGGGACATCATCCTGACCGCAACCGACGGCCTGTTTGACAACATGCCAGACTACATGATCCTTCAGGAGCTGAAGAAACTGAAGGTACCACATGTGGACTCCTTCATTCTGGTTTGGTATTAATCTGGCATTAACATCTGTTTTCAGATTAACGTTTTTTTTTGTTGTTTCAGACCACAAACTACGACAGCATCCTGCAGACGGCACAGAGTATTGCAAAACAAGCTCATGATCTGGCCTACGACCCCAATTATATGTCTCCTTTTGCACAGTTTGCCTGTGACAACGGTCTGAATGTCAGAGGTGCGTATGCTACGGTTCAGTTGTCTGTTGTACTTTTCACGTGTGTATTATTTTATATAAACCATAGGTTAAACTGATCTTGTCCTTCACACCTTCATCATGGGTCCGACCACATTCCCACAGTTTGATTTGAATTCATTTAGAATGTATTTCCATAATTATTGTCTGGGTCTTTCAGCTGCAGAAGATCTGGAGTTGAAGTAGACTTTTATTAAATTCAGACTTTTATTTGTAGTTATTTCTCTGTTTAATGTGGGTAGAAGAGTACACCAGACCTTATTTTGACGTGTTGGGTTTGGATGTTAAAGTTACTGCAGTATGCTCCTTATACGAACTCTACATCTGTTGAACAGTTTTACATTATTTCACATTAAATGCTTCTACTGCTGTGGTTGGACGTTTCCACATTTGTCTAAATAATGAACACAAACAGCCACAGTTACTGAAACTGAAGAATAACAGGCTGCTTCAAATCACTGAAATACAACAACAAAGGGTTAAACAGTTGGATTATATTCATGAATGAATTATAATAAACCAGTCGGTGGTATATAGTTCTAAATTGGCAGCACATTTTATGAAGAACACCAGAAAAGTCTACATATGTGTGTTGAACATGTTCTTTATTAGAGATCAAACTTTTAACTGGCCCTTGGGTTTTATTTAAAGGGCTCATATTTAAACCCACTTTTCTTAGTCTGTGGTTCATTTCTTTGTGTATTTGGACCCTAATAGTTCATACAGTTTGAATTTGAACCCTCCAGCTGCTGTATAACTATCTTTAGATTCATTTGGACAAAAATCCAGTGGATTTCTCCAACCTGTTTGAATTCCTTCTTAAGTAGTTGCGTCTATAACTAGTTCCGTCTCCACATTTGCACATATAAGGTCCAGACTTCAGACGAACATTTCTCCAGTATTTCTCCATAATTATTTGTCAGCAGCAGCGGTTGTAGTCCATACTGAAAATATGTCCAAACTTGGAGCCCATTACCTAAAATGTTCAGTTGTTGGTTGAACGGGACAGAGCAGCACAGCTGACAATCTGGAGGGGGTGGGGCCTGAAGTGGCTCATTTGCATTTAAAGGCCCAGCGCTCCAAACCACCTTTGTGGTGTCATTACTCAGAAATAGGGTTGAAGATGGACCTGTGGAGTTGAATTAATGAAGAATTCAGACCCAAGCATAGTATTTACAGTTTATGGAGACCACAGGGAAATGTGGGAAAAGGAAGAATTCAGTTTAAAAAAAGACTAATATCACTGCTTTAAGGAAGTTAAACAGTCTTATCGTAAAAGATTAACTTCAAATTGTCTCGGTGGAAACTACACTTATACGAACATACAAGATTCATATTAGGATATCCGTGACTTAATTTAAGAAACCTGTTTGTAATGTGTTTTCTATGTGAATGCGTCCAAAAGAAACGTCTGTGCTTGTTTCCAGAGATAACCTTAGTGTTTGTTGTTTTTGGGTTTTTTTTTCCAAATTTATTGAAAAACATTTGAATATACCATACAAATTTTGAACATTCAAACAGGAAGATGTCAAAAGGAAAAAAGCATTTGAACAAATAGATTTAAGAAAATAATGCATAGATTTAAAGACACAAAGCATAATATACAATTAATAGAATAAAAAAGTTAATAAATAAAAATAACAAATCTAACAAAAATAATAAATAAATGCAACAGAGAGTTCAGTCATTATTAAAGAATTGTTCATAAATAGCCAGGGTGTTAGAGCTTTTTTTTTTTTTATTATAGATAAATTCTAAAGATTTAATATATTTTTTTCAAATTCCAATAGGAAGATGTTAAAATTTGGGTGTGTTTTGATACATTTATTTTTATGTATATGAAATTTTCCAAATAAGATGAATAAATTTACAGCAAATTCTAAATTGTGAATGTAACCTTAGTGTTTGTTGGTCCTCAGGGGGGAAGCCTGATGACATCACGGTGCTGCTGTCCATCGTAGCTGAATACACAGACTGAAAGTGTGTGTTGGTGCGCATACTTCTGAGGCTTACCCTTCCATCCCATCCACCACCTGAGTCTTCCAGCCCTCCCAAGATGCACTGGGCCCTCATGTCTTCACAGGGGAGGCCTACCAACACCACACACTCCTCACCTTTGGGGGGGGGCATCTTCCCCTCTAGAATGTCAAGGGGGTTTTTTGGTCTGTTTAGTCTGTTGGTTGAGGGGAAGTGGGCGGGACATGTTTGTGTTGGTCATGATGCGGTGGGATCGATGCTAAGCAGAGGTATGCCTGTTCGGTCTCTGGTCTCCTTTCTTTGCACCATCTCGTCCATGGTTTGGATTCACCAGGATGAGACTGAGGCCTTTAAATCTGAAGCTCTTGCACATAGAAAGGAGATGTTAAAGAGGAGTAAGCCATGCTTTTGGGTTCTGGACAGTAGAACACAGCTGACCGTTGGACCTGGCGTCTGTCTCTGTCGCTCCATGTGTTCTGTGTTATGGTATGTGCATATCGGTAGAGGGGCAGGGACTTGGAGGGGCTGATGGAGCCAATGTTAAGTAAGGGGGGGGTGTTTATGAAGAATGACATAGAGTTAGCTGTAGGTGTTCATTGTTGAAAGTGTAGAACGGTAGAGCTAACTAACGTAGCTCTGTTTAAACCTGTAAATATGGAGTCAAAGCCCAGTTTCCTCCAACTGTGAAAGTGAAGCCAAAGTGCTGTGGTCACAGAGGCAGTCATGTGACCAGTGTGACCAGTACACACCAGTCAGCGTCTGTACAGTAGAGGACATCTGCTGATTGGTTGTAACTCTGTGTTCAGGACCATCATGAATGACTTACATTTAAAATCTGATATTTGGGCTCAGATGTTTGTAGAAGAACATCATCTGTCTGTGACTGGAGATGGAACTGAAGAACCGACTGTTTACTGTGGAAATGAGTCACAGACAGTTTGACTTTGGCTTTGTTTTCTTTTTTTTGAGCTGAAGGACACATGAATATCACCCTGAGGGAGCGAGAAGGTTCATGTGCACCAGGTCTGGTCTGTCTGAGTCCTAAATGGTCCCCTCTGATGTCTGTGACATGGATGTTCTAGGTCTGTGTGTCCAGGGAGGACATGGGCTTTTTTTTTTTTTTTTTTTTTTTTTGGGGGGGGGGGGGGGTCCACAGTGTTTTGGCTTCACTTTGGACATGCTCTCTGATGTCCATCCTTCCATCCAGTCTGGTCTGAGTCCATATGTGCAGGTGAATGTCTCCTGGTAGGACTCTGTCTCCTGGTAGGACTTTGTCTCCTGGTAGGGGTCTGTCTTCTGGTAGGACTTTGTCTCCTGGGAGGACTCTGTCTCCTGGTAGGGCTCCGTCTCTTGGTTGGACCCTGTCTCCTGGTAGACTCTCTGTCTCCTGGTAGGACTCTGTCTCCTGCTTGGACTCTGTCTCCTGGTAGGACTTTGTCTCCTGGCAGGGGTCTGTCTCTTGGTTGGACTCTGTCTCCTGGTAGGACTCTATCTCTGGTAGGACTCTGTCTCTGGTAGGGTTCTGTCTCTGGTAGGGTTCTGTCTCCTGGTAGGGGTCTGTCTCCTGGTTGGACTCTGTCAGTGCGCACATGCTGATCTGTAAATACTTTTTGTGGGTTTCTGTGTATATTTGCTTTGTTGCAAACAGATGTGATGTTCTTCTTCTGGAGGACACAGTTGTGCGTTTCTACACATGTTCCTGTACAAAGTGAGCTTTATCAATTCCACACTTCCACTCGCTGAAATGAACAAAACCTTTGAGATTGAGATCTGAGAAACATGAAAGAAGAATGTGTGCACGTGAGAGTACGGACTGTTTGGAATGTTTGTTATATTTAATGTTTGTTATCGTACAAAGATAAAGCTAGCTTCTGAAATGCTTACAGTTGCAATGATAGGTCAGGCAGAACCTTAAAGGAAAAGCTCTATTTTTTTTACGTTTTAGTTTTACACAGGTTGTTGATGTGTTTCCTGGTTTTATGGATGAGAAAAGTGATCGAGCTCTTAATCAGATGTGTGATGAGTACGTGTCCTTTTGTATTTTCCAGGTCCTTATTTCCCTTTACATTGTTTGCTGCTTCTTATTTTGTACTTTTGATGTCGAAATGACTTGACATGATATATCTGAACATCGTTCCCATGATTGTACCGAGTGCATGTACATGTGTGTATGTGTTGGGTTTGAATCCCAGACGTTGATCCCTCTGGTTTGGACAGTTTCAGACGGTTCCACCAAAGACACATTCTCTTTGTTATTGTTACAAACATGGAACGCTAATCCTGTCATTTCTTTGTGCTCCGAACCTTACGGTGGATGTTCAAACATGTCTATGCCTCAAATATTTTAGAACAAAGTTTGTCTGATACTGATTTGTTATAATGTGACTGGTTTCTGTGATCAACAATAAGACAGGTTTATAAAACCAAAGAAGGAAACATAGATATAGATATATATAGATATATATACGTAGATCTGATCCACGTTCAGCTGGTCCCAGTGTGTTTAGGTCATATTCCCACCGTCCGTCCTGTTGAAGGTACTTTTACTGTCTTCACTGAATCCATTGGTTCTGCTTGGATTAAAAAGCAGGATTTTACATATTAATATACATACGTGATGGAGCGTAAACCCTAATAATAGTTCGTCCTACAGTTGACCCGTCTGTCTTTGGTTCACATGTGTTTGTTTCTGCATCCAGAGTCAAACTTCCAGTGTTTGAATACTTTCTGCATGTCGGTCTGTCTGGGCCATTTTTCTTTCACCTCCTGGAGTCTGTTCCTCTTTGGTCCATTTGTGTTAGTTTCACAGATCTGTTTGACAGAGGTTGAACCGTATGCAGATGAAGGTACAGTGTGAGGAGGAGCACAGTTTTAGCCTTAACATTAGCTGGACCTGTATTGAAGAGGCCTTTCCTGTCATTGCAAGCTTGTCTCGTCTGTCCCGTCCTCTGGCGTTGGATGTAAATGGCGCTTGTCCCCGTCTGTCCCCTGTGTGATATCAGCTGTTCTTCAAAGGTGCTTCTGCAGTCTGTATGATACGATTGTCCTTTTTCCAGCAAGCAATGTTTGTGTGTGTGAAAGATACACATGTCAACAATGTCATAATGCAGGTCGAATTGTTGTAAATATGTTTTGAAAAATGTACAATATTTAAATAAAGAGTCTAGTATTTGTACTAAATCTGGGTCCGTGTCATGTGTTAATCTGAGTTTTATGGTTTAATGTTCAAAGTAAATTCAATTAAAAATTTGTAAGGAAAATCAACTTCCACTCAAACAGGTGAACCAGGCAGTCGTTCACTATTAATTTTCAGTTAACACACAGAAAAGGTGTTTGTTGAGTTATGTAGATTTTTTTTTTTCATAGTAAACTATATGTAAATATGTCTGATGTTTCCCCTGTTGAATATTTTTGTGTTGTTAGAACACTATTTTATTTCAGTGAATTTGTGCTGGTGTTCCACTCCTGTCCAGTAGGAGGCAAACTGACCAAGGACACACTGACTCGTGTTTCAAAATGGCTTCTGACTGATCACACCTTTAACCTCATTTGTGGAAGAGCTTCAACACACCTGTGGAACCTGACTGCTCTGCGAAACTCAAAGGAAGGGACCATGACAGAGGGGAAGGACAGATGATATCTAACGCTCTGAGAACAGGGTTATAGGTTATCTGTAGATACTACAGAGGTGATGCATGTGAATGGAAGACAGGAGGAGTTAACAGAGTGGGGGGGTTTGGAGAGGACAGAAAGACAACAGGAACACAGCTGACTCTGACCTTTTATGGTTTAAATGGGTTAACACCTTTATAAACAGGTATAGACTAAAGTTACCTAAAATGCTTTAACTGTCAGCTCATGAAATATAATAATGTGGAATCTATTGACAAGAAAAAATACTGAATTTTTTAAAAAGTAAATCCTGTAGAACACAGGTGTCAAACATGCGGCCCGGGGGCCAAAACTGGCCCGCCAAAGGTTCCAATCTGGCCCGTGAGATGAATTTACAAAGTGCAAAATGCAAAAATTACCCTGAAGATATTAACAGTCAAGGGCATCAAACTCAAAAATAATAACCTAGAAATAATGACTCCAAATTTTCTTCTTGGTTTAATGTGAGAAAAATAATATATTATGCCTGTAAATAATGGCAACGCCAATTTTTTCTCTTTGATTTATTGCAAAGAACATTAAATTCTGACATCCTTTAATAATAAAATATCAATAACCTGAACAAATATGAACAACCTGGAATGTCTAAAGAAAAGTAAGTGCAATTTTAACAATATTCTGCCTATTTTGGGCCTTGGTAGATCTGATCTGTAATGTACATGTATACATCATAAGTTGAGGCATAATATTGATAAAGTTGTACTTATTTTTCTTCAGAAATTTCTGTTTTTTCCAGTTATTCACATCTTTTTTGTTTGGGATAGAAATAGTTTCATCATTTAATGTTATTTTTGCACTAAAAAAATTGGAGTTGTCATTATTTATAGGCTATTATGCTATTATTTTATCAGGGAACATTTGACTTAAACCTACCACTTCCCATTTTAGTTTCCGGTTCTGCTGTTGCTTTTATTCAGATAAATGTGTAGTGGATGGAGTGTGGTGATGTTTTTACTTTTTTATTTTATGTTTGCATTTGGTCCTGTCTTTTTTAAATGTCCCTTTATTTTTATTTTTTATTAAACCTTTACTGATAACTAACAGTCGAAATATGCAACATTAACAAATAAGCATCACATATAAATTCAAGTATTTATACGAATAATAAGCAGGTAAACAGAACAATATGAACTAGTACAATACGATAAACAACTTTCTAAAGCTAATGTTTCATAAAAAACCTGTTTAATTCTTTCAGTCAGATGTAGATGTTGTGGATCTGTAGAACTGAGCCTTATGGATCTGATATTTACCATCAGATTGATCAGATTAATGAAGAACAGTAAAGGTTTAGTAGAACATTCACATAGACACATTCAGATGTGTTTATTGGTTTAGTTCAATAGAACTTTGTCCAGTTCTTCCAACACATTACAGGTGTGAACCAAGTGCATGGTGATGTTTTTCTAATTCCAGTATTTTCAGATGTTTTTTTTCTAATTCCAGTATTTTCAGATGTTTTTCTAATTCCAGTATTTTTAGATGTTTTTCTAATTGCAGTATTCTCAGATGTTTTTCTAATTGCAGTATTCTCAGATGTTTTTCTAATTGCAGTATTCTCAGATACTTGTTTTCATCAGTAGGTGTCAGTACAGACACTGGAGCAGCTGTAGGTGTTTGTTTACTGTTTCTGCTGCTGTTGTTCTTCCTTTATCCTCCAGTTAACACTAACACTAACCCTGACATTCCTGCTGACAGCAGACATTTAGGCTCAGATAAGGAGTGTGTGTGTGTGTGTGTGTGTGTGTGTGTGTGTGTGTGTCACCTGACAGCCGTGTGAAACTAGCCTGTTAGCATGGGTACTTGTCAGACTCACTAAAGCAGAGGCTTTAGTTCATGCCAGAGGCTGAATATTAATTAATTAACTGGTTCAGTTATCCTTAAGTCAGTTCTGTGACCAGTGTGAGGAAGTGTAATAGAAGAAAAACTATACAACTAACTTAAGTGGGTTTAGTTTTAGTGTTATTTAGCAGTTAATCAGAGGAAGCTAATCCTCCTAGCAGCCGGAGCTAGCTGTGGTAGTGGGTTAAGCTAACAGAGGCTAAGCTAACCTGAACCGGAGCGGTAACATGTTGGAGGGGGTCTCAGGGTTGGACCCGGGTCTGAGCTGAGTGGACAGACAGTGGACATGTTGGACGGTGTCTCAGGGTTGGACACGGGTCTGAGCTGAGTGGACAGACAGTGGACACGGCTGCTTCTGTCCAGGTTTATGTCTAAATGGCACAGACTGAACAGGGACATGGACACGAGTGGACCAGCAGCACAGACAAGATGACACACAATGGGACAGACGGCTCAAATGGACCGGACACACAGGTCAACGGCACCGGAGCTCCCGGGGAGAGCCCGGCGGACAAGTACGGGTTCACAGGGGGAGCCCAGAAGTATTCTTCAGACACGTAAGTGTTGAAAACAGAGGTGGAAGTAATGGTCTAATACTGTCTGTGAGGAGGACTGAACTGTCCCTGCAGGGGACACCTATGGAGGACCAGTCTGTCCAATGGAGGACCAGTGTGTTCTATGAAGGACCAGTCTGTCCAATGGAGGACCAGTGTGTCCTGTGGAGGACCAGTGTGTCCTATGGAGGACCAGTGTGTCCTGTGGAGGACCAGTGTGTCCAGTGGAGGACCAGTGTGTCCTGTGGAGGACCAGTGTGTCCAATGGAGGACCAGTGTGTCCTGTGGAGGACCAGTGTGTCCTGTGGAGGACCAGTGTGTCCTATGGAGGACCAGTGTGTCCTGTGGAGGACCAGTCTGCCCCTACAGACAGAACCCACTGAGTAGTCCACTGATATGAAGGCTGTCCTGTCCTCTTCACAGACACACTGTCTTATCACATTCAAGTGGACATTTAACACTTTGACTTTCTTTGTCTTTGTCATTTGAATAAACTTTGAATGAGCTTCGAAGCAGGAAGACAGACTGTGAATGTGAACCAGGAAGTGGAGGAGAATGAAATCAGTATACAATAATAATATAATAGAATAACTAAAGCATTAATAATATAACATAATAATTACTAGTGTGTTGACCTGTGGGGAACCACAGGTTCTAGATGTGGGTTCTACATATGGGTTCTAGATGTGGGTTCTTAGATGTGATGGTTCTGATACTGGGCACAACTGACTTATGGGAACAGATGTTCATCTATATTTTATAAGTAGTGACACAAACATTGTTTGTTAAATCGTTCTTTAATATTTAAATGACAGTTATTATATTCATACTGATATCTATGGACTGAAATCAGTAAATATATTGTTCCTGTTTTTAACTTCATTTCCCATCATGCAAGGCTACTTCCTGTCCCTCCCCCTAGCAACTGCTTAGCAACGAGAATGAAATCAGTCCCTCCTGGTTTTAAAAAAGGGAATTTTAAAGAAAACAGATATTTAATGTAGACATGGAACTGTTCCTCAACTGTAGGAACCAAAGTGGACAGAAACAAACAACTACATTTATCAGAACCACAGATACACAGATGAGACCTTCCAGTTTTATAATTATAATATAGATATCAACAGCATTACAGCAGCATTCCTATTACTATAAATAAACATGTCTTATTGTATAATAAGATTATAATAAGCTCTGTCTTAGACTGTCCACTGGACTCCATGGAGGAGGTGGTGGACAGAAGGATGTTGGCAAAGCTGATGTCCATCATGGACAACCCCTCCCACTCCTGAACCCCTCCCCCCAGAGGCCCTGAGCAGGGCATTTAACACCAGACTCTTACATCCACTGTATAAGAACAGATACAAAATAAGATAAGAATACATGTGCACCCATGACCATACAAATCTGTACATAATATCTAATGTTTATTTCATATTATTTATATAAATATTTATGTAAACACTAAATATCTTTTTGGGGTTTTTTTCTACCTGTCTTTTCTCTGTGATTTGCTTGTTGTTTTTTGCTGCTGTTAACTTTTCTTATCTTTTCTTATCTTATTTCATCTCTTCTTTTCTTAACTCTTTTCTTTTCTTCTCTGATCAGTACAGACAAAGGGACAGTAAAAGGGAACAGTTTGTTTATTGCTGTGGTGTTCACTGACTCCTATCCTGACATTATTCTTGGTCATACTTTAGTTGTGTTTCTTTATTCCTATGATAGTTTATTGTTTTCCTTTTAACATTCTTCCCATACGGTTCAGGTGTTAGTATTGTATTCTCCTGTGAGTCCTGCATACTTTGGGTCGTTTGCGTTAAATGTATTGATGCTCATATGCATTGTTCTTGTCATGTACATACATAAAATACACTTTTAATTCCAAAATAGTTAAGTTTGTTTGGTCCTTCAGTTCCACTAAAATGTGAGGTTTACTGTTTTGCAGTCTCAGACATGTGTGAAGGTCTTAGTTTGTCCTTTTCACCCAGTGGTCTGTTCTATGAATAAACCATCCAATAGTGTGTGGGGTTTTTCAACTGTCATGAACCAAAAATACCTGTTCTCTGATTCTACTTATTATTGTTCTGTCTTTATATGGAGATAGAAAACATGAGTCCTCTTTAGTTCCTCTGAAACTATGTCACTCAGCTGGTACAGTGGGTTTATCTAGGCCATTTGTGGAGACTAGGTTTGTATTTAGACCAGCAGAGGAAACACATGAGAGTCCAAAGGATCTGTGTAATAAAGGGAGAATCCAGCCTTTATACTTAACAGGAGGTTGGAGGAAACTGAACCAGGGCAACGTTCTCCTTCTGCTTCCTAGTGTCACTGTCGTTTGCTGCCAACTGCAAATATTCTGTTTAGTGTCAGCATGGGTTTCCCGAGTGGACATGGAGGACATGAGCCACTGTGAACCCTCCTCTATTTAACTGTCATGTTGGCAGAATATTTAAAGAAAAGAACTATAAGCGGAAAACTATGTTAGAAGCACAAAAAAAAAACAGTCTGAGAGCTGTAGTCTTCAGTTCAAACACATGGTCTGTCTTTTCTTACTTTACCAGCTGATAAGTGTTTTGGTTTTTTTTCTTATCATATCTTGCTCATTTATATGTTTTAATACATTCTGTCGCCTCCACAGTGTTGAAGAAATCCCCATTGAGGTTCTGAGGCAACGAGAAGTGAAATGGTTGGAAATGCTCAACAGCTGGGACAAGTGGATGGCCAAGAAACACAAGAAGGTCTGTGTGTCCTACCTGTCCTTTCTGTCCCTACCTGTCCTTCCTGTCCCTACCTGTCCCACTGTCCTAGACTTCCTCATACATAGCTGACTGTTTGATTCCTAGTTGGATCCATCTTCTGATTCCATATATTGATCTTGTCCAACTCTCTAAACCTCCAGATGTTGAACTCAGCTCCATTTGACATCACCTTGAACCACCAATATTTCCTCTGAATCCCATCAAAGCTCTGATGCAGTTGGATCCACTTCTATATCATTCATGCATAAAATAGTGAAATAGTACCTTTAATACGTACCCAGCTCCATAGAATGACCAAACATGACCTTTGACCTGAACTCATTTGAATATCATGGTGGAAAATCCAGTCAAATCATTAGGTTGAACTTTTCAAATCTAGAAGAACATTCTGGTCCACCTTGGAGATTCTATTGGTGTAAATCTGTTCAACACACTATATTTATCCATCAAATATATCAGTTGTAGAATCTATGAGGAGGGACAGATGTTCAATTTGAAGGACAACTAAGAAGGTTGAACACTGATCCATTCCATGTAGACGTGAATGAAACATCCAACTGATCACCTAAACATGTCTGATTTACTCATGTTTGTTGTTCTTCTGATCTGAAGGATTAGTTGTTTTAATGGAACTCCTTTCCAGTTGAGTCGATCATGTCCCTATGAATCCAACAGAGTCCAGACTTAGTTTTACGGACATGATCAGGATAAAGGATCGATTTGGAGATGATGGATCTGACTGTTTTACTGTAGCAACTGAGTCATGCATCAGTGAACATGGACCAAAAGGATTTTAGAGACACAATTATGCATTTGACTGAGACACACACACATATTTAGAAAAGACATACAAACACAGAGGAGACCAGGACATGTCCCATAGGAGACCAGGACATGTCCTTCCATTTTTACCTCTGACACTTAGGTGATGATAAACGTGTCCTTTAGCTGTTGGTTCTGTGTCTTCTTTTGGAACACCAGCATGTTTCAGAGTAATACCATACATGACCATATTTATTCTAAGGCCTGTGTGCTTTTTTCCCTCTATTATGTTTTTTTTTTTTATCTTTTTATTGGAAAAGCAAATATTCATCACATACATGAATTACAGCCTTAATCATTCAAGAAAATAAAATAGGATGGATGTAGAAAGTTTCAGTGACTATGTCCATGCTGCCTTTCCATTAATTTTCAGTTAAAGCAATAACACAACAGAACAGAACAGGGGAGCACATCACCTCATACAATCACAACATCCCATAAAAGGGGACAGGTTCAGTCAAATGAACTCAGATCTGATTGGTTTTACAAACTCAGTCCATTTGGACCAAATCTCATAAAAGGTCATCTTGTCCATAACATAAATCTCAGACAGTTTCAGTCCATTCCTCAGTAGTGCATGGTTCTACTTTGAACCCTTTCCTCTGACAGATTTCTTACTAACTGCCAACAGTAAAACCCGTAGTTTTTTGTCTGTGATGTTCCATGATTCAAACAGTAGATTAGAGTTTCACATTTAAACAGAATGTTTACATTAAATACAGTTTGTATGTGTTTATGGATCTCTTCCCAATCTATTATGTATTTTATACATATGTTTTTTTTTGTTTTTGTTTTTTTTAATCCAAAGGTGAAGGATCGCTGTCAGAAGGGAATTCCACCGTCGCTGCGTGGTCGAGCCTGGCTTTACCTAACTGGAGCCAAATTCAAAAAGGAGCAAAATAAAGGCAAATTTCAGGTATTTTTGCCGTCCATCTGTTTTCCACATCATGGAGTAAACACAACCATAAAAGGTCCCATACTGTAGTTGTGCTTTAATAGTTGAATTAGCATTTCCACTGTTCCTCATGGACACATGTAATAAGGACAGACCTGTGTGTGTGTTCCAGGAACTGGATGACCAGCCAGGAGATCTCAAATGGGTCGACATTATTGAAAGGGACCTTCATCGACAGTTTCCCTTCCACGAGATGTTTGCAGCAAGAGGAGGCCATGGGTAAATGAGTTCAGCTACAAACACTACCTCCACAAAAGTTGGCACGTTTTCTAAAAAATAAAATCCAAAGTTCCTGTACACGCCTGGAAAACAGAAAGAAACGGTCATCTTCCATCTGAGCTACAGACTGAAAGACTGAGCTACAGACCAGTTTAGATTTACATCCACCGTACTTATGTCCCTTCCACAAACACATCAGGGTCAAAACACAGAAATGTCCCGTCAGAGAGCGAACTTTAATTGATTGCCATTCCAACGTTTATTTCAATTTAAAGTAGCTCCTTGTTTTGGATAATCCCCTTTGGCTCAACTAAAGTGTAGTGGCTTTACCTTTAGCCACTACTATGATGTGGAAGGGTTCAACCTGTTGTATTTTTTGACGCGTGGATGAATGAATGTCCGGCTGGTTTTCTTTGTCTTTGGATATGTCAATCCATTTATTCACTGATATCAAGTCCAAGTG